>NC_056741.1:291618146-291873146 GCF_019279795.1 Protopterus annectens | reverse complement strand
AATTGTAGCAGAATGGCAAAGTATTAAAAATTGAAGACAGCAGAGTGTACAAAATGATTATTCACTGTACACCGGGCAGAAGAGAAGCAAATTTATCCTAGCAATCAGGGAATGTTGAGAGGCAGGTGTAAATTTCAAGCTACCTTATCCAGCTGTCTTTAAAATATTTTTTTACACAGATGATCAAAGCAATTTTTTGACACAGACTAGACTGAGGAGGAAATAAAAAAAAGTTTATCCAACAAAAAATGTATCAGCAAGCAAAAGGGGACTATGCTTCTAATTCTTCTGATGAAAAGGTTCATAAACAGACTTTGCCACTGAAACCTTTTCTAATGTTCCAAAGAAAATTATTGAGACAGAAAAAACACAGGAGTTAACTAGAAAAATCATCAGTGCCTTGGACTTGAACCTGCAAAATGAAGATGAACAGGAAGACCAGCAATTCTGACATTAGTGAATAAATTGAAAACTATAAAGCATCTTGTTACATTTGTGAAATATGGTTTTGCATGAAAAAAGTGGCTGAAAAACACTGAACCTTTGCTGATTTTATTAAACCTGTGGGTAGACTGTAAAGCATATACCCCACTTTATATCATTAATGTTTAGAAGTACACTAAAAGGGGGGACTAACCTTAAGTAAAACATATTTTTTTGTTTTCATTAGTATAAAACATTTCATTATATAAACTGCATGCTATATACAATAACAGTTTTGTATAGTTTGCAATTGGGTATTTTAAATGTGGGGGGAGTCTTTTTCAGTGACTGCTGTATGTATTAAAGATATTACAGTAAACAATTACTTTTTATCTGTAAGAAATATAAGTTCTACATCAAGAGAAAAAGGCTGGACAAAAGCAAGTTTAATGTTCATATGCTGTGATCTTGGGCTGCTGTGGTAGGAAGCAAATGTAATGTTTATATGCTGTGATCTTGGCCTGCTGGGGTGTAAAACTGCCCCAATTATATTATATGTAGAATTATGATATTTTATGTTTTTATTTTACAAGGGTGAATGTCTAGATTACTACCTTTGGCTTAAATTGTAAATAGGGTTTTTGTAAGCATGTAGACTTTAAAAATAAGACAAAATAATGATCATAAAATGCTGCCTCTTACAACTGCAAAGATATTAGCTTGTTTGTTTTCCACCTGCAAATGTTCAATTGACTCAACATGTCTGTAGCCGAGAGCAGCTGTGCATTTTTTTCTGAGTGAAATTTACTAAAATTCATTCTGGAGTACATTTCCACTGAGACAAGCTGCCTGCAGGTGGAATACTAATCTTGAGAATTCTGACTATTCTTTGTTGAGGGAAATGCAAAATTTAAAGGTGCAATAGCAAGTAGTTCAGTGAAAAAATTAAGTTTGAAATTATGGGAAGTGAATAAGAAGTACCAACCCCCATAGCAGCTTTAGTACTTTAGTGCAGTTAATAGAACAGTACAGTTTTGTACCTACCATAAATGTAGATGCTCGAGTGTATACCCTGCTGCAGTCATCACACTTGGGTTATCTTGTTGTCAGGCGGTCCCGCAGTCGGCCTGAATTCCAAAGTCTTGGTCCGGCGTCGGTTGCTGTCGCTTCTTCCATGACATCAGTGCGCCAGGGGTATATAAGAGGCATCCAATGCCATTTTCTTCAGTTTTTCTTGCCCCAGATGTCAGGTGCCCCAAATAGATGGTCAGTATATAGTATCAATATATATATATATATATATATATATATATATATATATATATATATATACAAACAAAACATACCTTCAGCTATAAGCAAATACACCACAAAGGTTGTATAGGATTTTAAGGTGGCATAGATAAGTTTAGTTAGGTCAGAGGGGATGGAGGGAGGGTAACCTGGACTGCAGCAGGGTGAATACATTTATGGTAGGTACAAAACTGTACTATGTTAATCATGTTACCCTGCTGCAGTCATCACACTTGGGTTGAATCCCAACGCTAAGGATGGGTGGTGGAGTTAGGGTTAGAAGAAGCTAGTAGGCCCTGCAAAACTGCAGTGGTAAAACCAGCTCTAGTCTTAGAATAAAGGGGTAAGTGATAGTGTTTGGTGAAGGTGTGCACTGAACTCCAAGTTGCAGCTTCCAGAATATCCTTGATTGGCACTCTCCTGAGAAAGGCTGCTGATGTAGCTGTAGCCCTGGTGGAGTGGGACCTAATGTTAGCAGGTACCGGTTTCCGATGATGCATGTACCAGAAACATATGCAATGCCCTATCCATTTAGAAATGGTCTGTTTTGAGATAGCTTTTCCTTGTGATCCTGCAGCATAAGCTACAAAGAGCTGTTCAGATTTTCTGAATGCCTTAGTTTTATCCAAGTAGTAACGTAATTGCCTGTGAATGTCCAAAGAGTGCAAGAGTCTTTCTCCTTTGTTCTGGGGATTTGGGAAAAAGGTGGGCAAATGAATGGTTTGGTTTAGGGCCCCACTGGATACCACATTTGGCATAAAAGTAGGGTTAGTTCGTTGAGAGACTCTGTCTTGATGAAAAATGAGGAAAGGCTCCACTGCCATTAGTGCCTGTAGCTCTGAGACTCTTCTAGCTGAGGTTATTGCTAGTAGCAGGGCAGTTTTCCATGAAAGAAATTTTAAATCAGCTGAAAACACTGGTTCAAAGGGTGGCAGTGTAAGCTTTTCCAGAACAAAGTTGAGATCCCAAGTAGGTGTTGGGAGCTCTCCTGGGCGGTCTTATGTTCTTAGCCCCTCTGAGGTACTGTCTTAGGAGTGGATGTGAGAATAAAGGAGGATCCGTGTTGTAATGAGCTGAAATTGCTGAGGCGTGGATCTTAATAGATGAAAAGGAAAGTCCTTTGTGCAACATCTCAGTTAAATATTGTAGAATCTGAGGAATGTTTGGATCAAGGGGATTTTGGCCTTTAGCCTGGTTCCAGGCAAAATCTTTCCATTTGTCTGAATAGGTTTTTCTGGTGCTGGGCCTCCTGGCCTCCAGAATGACATCCATAACAGCTTTGGATAGAGGAGTTGGCTTGTTGTTTAGGTAATTTGCCATGCAGCCAGGTTTAAAGTCTTGAGTTGGCTGTGTAGAATCTGATTGTCTCGCTGGGTAAGCAGGTGAGGAATTTGTGGTAAAATCCATGGTGGGCCATGGGCCATGTTCCTTAGAATTGGATACCAATGCTGGAGTGGCCAGTCTGGTGCAATAAGTATCATTTGTGGCCTCTCTAATCTGACTTTCAGCAATACCTTTACTAGAAGAGGCAGTGGAGGAAAGGCATACACTGTTAATGTTTTCCAACTGAATGAGTGGATGTCCACTTTCCTAGCTTGTGGATGGAATGTCCTTGTGCAAAATTTTTGAAGCTGGTAGTTTTGGGGGCTGGCAAACAGATCTATGTGTGGGCGTCACCATTTTTGAGCTATCATTGCAAATACTTGTGGATCTAGTTTCCACTCGTGTGAATCCATGATGTTTCTGCTTAGGTCGTCTGCGAAAGTGTTTTTCTTTCTTGACAGGAATTGTGCTTGTAATTGAACCTGGTAAGGCAGTGCTGTGTTCCACAAGGTCACTGCTTGCCTACATAGAGGGTAGGAATGTGTGCCCCCTTGCTTGTTTATGTACCACATTACTGTGGTGTTGTCCATCTAATATTAGTTGTCCTGGGTGTCACGGGTCCTTGAAAAGCTGTTAGGGCATTCTGTACTGCTAGCATTTCTTTTTGATTGATATGCAGATGCCTTTGATCTGTAGTCCATTTGCCCTGAATGCACTGTCCTGCCATGTGTGCTCCCCATCCATAGTCCGATGCATCTGTTGTCATAGTTTGCCTGGTTGTGGGTAAGGTGAAAGGCTGACCCTTGTTGAGGTGACATGCCTGTGCCCACTATAGAAACTCCTGTTGAAGGCAGGGAATGAGCGGTATCATTGTTTCCAAGCTGTGGCTGTGCTGAGTCCATATGCTTTTCAGGTACCATTGTAATTTCCTCATATGCAGTTTTGCAAATGGTATTAGTAGTATGCAAGATGCAATGAATCCCAAGGCCTGTAGAATTTTTCTTGCAGGGAGTTGGGTCTTTGTTGCCATTATTTTGAAATATTGAGTCAGCTGTTGTTGCTTGTCTGGCATGAGATAAGCCATCTGGGCCGTTGTATTCAAGCTGGCACCCAGGAATATTATGTTTTGTGAGGACACTAGTTTTGATTTCCTTTCATTTACTGTGTACCCTAGGCAACTTAGAAGGTGTTTGACAAATGCCAGATGCTTTAAAAGAATGTCCTTGCTTTCTGCTTGAATAAGGCAGTCGTCCAGGTATGGGTATATTTGAATTCCTCTTTGTCTGCAGTATGCAATTACTGGTGCCAGGCATTTTGTGAAGACCTTGGGCACAGTAGATAAGCCAAAAGGCAGTGCGGAGAATTGATAATGTGTTGAACCTGCAATGAAGCGGAGGTATCTTCTGCAATTTTGTCTGATAGGGACATGTAGGTATGCCTCCTTGAGGTCCAACATTACTAGCCAAGCATTCTTGCCCAGCATGGGAAGAAGCTGCTGTAGTGTTAGCATCTTGAATTTTGGTACTTGCAGATAGGTGTTCAGAATTGAAAGATCCAGAATGGGTCTCCATGCTTTGTCTTTTCTTGGAACTAGAAAGAGTCTCGAGTAAAATCCTTGTCCTTGCTCCTGTGTAGGTACCTGTTGAATGGCTCTCATGTCCATGAGAGCCGTAATTTGTTTTCGTGCCTCTACCCATTGATTTGGTGGCAGGTTTGACATTCCTTTTTTCCTTGGCAAGGTATGAAAGTGGAATCTGTATCCTTGTGAGACAATGTTTAGGACCCATTTGTCTTTTGTGATGATGTGCCAGTTGTCTGCAAAAAATGCTAATTTTCCTCCCAAGGGAGCTGCCAGGAGAGATTTGCTTGGTAGTTTGGGGACTGAGTCACTGTGTTTGTCTTCTGCTAGCTTGGGGCCTGTCTTCTCCTCCTTTCTGGGTAGCAGTACCCCATTGGCGAGGTTTGTAAGGGCCTTGTGACTGACCTCTGCCCCTTAGGCATCTGTATTTGCCCCTCTGTGATCTGTCAGAAGCTGGAAAGACCAGTTTTTTGTTGGCCAATTTCTGCTGAAACAATGGGGTTGTACCTGTAAGAAATCCTTGACCATCTGCATAGACTTTGCCTAATCCTCCATTTTCTTTAAGACCTCTTCTGCTTTGACACCAAATAATACATCCTGCTGTAAAGGTGCATCCAATAATTTTGCTTTAACATGATCAGGCAGGGTTTGTTCTTTTAACCAAGCATGTCTACGTATGACAGACCCAGTAACAGCTGCTCTACAGGAAGCTTCCAATGAATCAAATTCACATTGTAAAATATGTTTGCCCACCTGCTCAGCTGCATGCAACAAATCCTGCATTTCCTTGAATTCAGACTGTTCTTTATGTGTGCTCATTTTTTGCTTTAATTGAGAGATTAGGAATTGCTGATATTTCAGCATGTGAAACTGACAATTTAATGCTCTCATAGCCAGAGTTGCTGAGGTGTATATTTTCTTTCCCCATCTATCTAGGGCTCTGGAATCCCTTTCAGAGGGCACAGGATTTTTAGCCATAGAAGCTTTATCCCCCTTGGGACCCTGGGAAATTGTTTCTGGGTCAGCCACAGGACTTTTATAAAGGAATTTGTGTGAGTCAGGCACTCTGTAGTATCTGTCTGGTTTGGCTGGAGCAGGAGGTAGAGAGTCTGGATTTAGACTAGACTCCAAGTAAACATCATCCACAATATCTAAAACTGGAGGGAAAGCAAGTGGTCTGTGCTGGGGTAGTAAAAGGAACTCTCTGAGCCTTTTCTTAGAATCAGAGTAGTACTGGCCTTCCCAGTTGAAATGTTCCCTCATGGTATGTAAAGTTTCCCCAAAGGAGTAGTCTTCAGGGGGAGATGCTGAGTGGATAGAGTCTTCAGCATCAGAGTCTTTATAAGGGGGAAAAGTGTAATCCTGTTCCTCAGATGAATCTGAGGAAATTGAAACCTGGTCAGAGGAAGCATAATCCTCCTCTTGCTTGGTCTTTTATCTGGAGGGGGATGGGAACCCCTGATTAGGGTAATCAAATCCTCAGCCATCTTAAGCATCAGTTTCTTAGGCATGGGGCCTTGAACTGTAGACTGATGTACAGTCTTTTTTGGTTTTAATGGAGTCTTAAGCTTAGCATAAGACTTCATGGTGAGTGTAGTCGGTCTGAAGACACCTTCTGCAACCAAAGGTGTTTCCACTGCACCGGGGTCTCCTTCTGCTCCGGTGTTGGAAAGGCCTAATGAAGATGGCTCTGTCAGCCTAGTATATGCCACTTGAGAATCTGCAGCTGTCTGGGGTTCCAATTCTGCGGTCGTCAGGGGCTGCGTAGGTGCCTCACTGAAAACCAGAGAACTGGCGACAGGCCCAGCAGAGGCCTCGGAATCTGGCTTGTTCCTAGGCTGCCTGTCCTAATCCTTGCGTTTTTTATGCATGCCGGTCATCGACTGCTCCGACTGCATGATATAAGGAGCCAGGCAGGGGTGTCCTCTTTGCCAAGGGACTCAGAAATACAAGGATATAATCGGTATGGTAATCAAGAAAAACTGTCTTTATCTGCAGATGATATTATTTTGTAAATGATAAATCCAGAAAAGGACATCTATTTTGTGGAACATTCTGAGACAGTTTCAAGTCTTTTCAGAATATAAAAATGAATGAAGATAAAGCCTACAACCATAAATTATGTGCTCACATACAAAGTGGTTCAGCAATACCCATATTTATGAGGGACATGAAAAGATCAAGTATTTAGGAGTATGGATTAAAAAAGGATTATATTACGGCAACTAAGGATATGTAGGAAGACACTAAATAAAAGATAATACAAAAATTGAGAAAATGGAAACTTTTATTTACAGACAGGGATAGTAAAATACAAGCAGTGAAAATGTTTTTAATCCCTTTAGTCTTGTATATGTGTTAGGCATACATTGTTTCAACCCGAGGAGATGTTATGGACAATACTTAACAAAGAAATGAAGGAATTTATCTGAGAGGAAAAGAGCAAACATTAAATGGGCTTAGCTGATCCTTCCAAAAGAACAAGGTGGCATAGGTTTAATTGATTTGAGGGGATATTTTAGAGCTACACAGGTAAGGCTTATATATATATATATATATATATATATATATATATATATATATATATATATATATATAAAACACAAGCAGAAAACACAAGCAGAAGGTCGTAATTCAAAGTGGAAAGGGATAATGATGAAGCAAGGGAGAAGTTCAAGAAACAGGGAGAGAGTTGGATTTTGAATGCAGATCCTTAAAGAAAATAACAACACTACAGAATACTATATATTATACAAAGTAGCAGAAAGTATTCTAATAACAGAGCCAATACAAGAATGGAAAAAGGAGATTTGGCCAATAAGTATGACTGCTATTAGGGCTACAGTAAATAGGCAAGTGGGAGCTGGAATTTACTGGAAAAACCTGGCAAAGGAACCAATATATTAAAAAGGCGGGATTAAGCCAAGAAGACAGCTGGACTGCAACCTAAAGACTGCCTTCTCTACCAGTGATGGATGTCAGAGTAGAGGCAAAGACAAAGGAATAGGGAAATTTTAAGTGAAAGACCTGCTCTGGTAAAGTTTTTAGTTGAATCTAGAACAGAATCAGCTGTTAAAAATGGAATAATTAGTATGGCATATAAAATATTGAATAAGAATTAATCAGAGGAGGTTCGAAAACACTGGGAAGAGGGACTATAAAAGCAATTTACAAGAAAACAATTTGAAGACATGCCTATGGCTCCCAAGTATGCAACCAAGTGCAGAAGGTTTATTTGCTTGTAAGTATTTGCAAAGGAATTTTTATATCCCAGGCAGACTTCAAAAAAAATTCCTCAGGTAGATAGCAACTGCTGGAGGTGTGATGGAGAAGAAAGAGGTAACTGGGAACATATGTTATGGGAGTGGAACGGGTTGACAGATTTTAAAAATTCCCTACAGAGTACTCCATCAGAAATATTGAGTGAGCAAATGGCTGTAAATAAAAAAATTATTCTGTTGAGCTGGGATACATGATCTGAACTGCCAAGACATAGCAGGGCCTTGTTTAGTTTAATTCTTTTGGCTGCCAATAAAAGCAATTACTAGAAAATGGAAATCAGTCTACACCAACTGTATCTGACATATTGGGATATTATAAAAGAGATGAAAAAACTGGAAGAGTGATCTTTAGAAAAGGGGATTAGCAAACTACACAGAAGTAAACGGAAACTGTGGGAACAATACATGCATAACAAAGTTCAGGAGAAGGAGGAGTGAGGTTTAAGGGAAGGCAGGAATTCAGCCATTTTTTTGGCATGTTGGAAAGTAACAAAGAAAATACACGTGATGTATATTGTATTTAAATGGAAACATGTCAAAATAGTTTTTTTCCTTTTTGTGTTAATGTATTCTTGCCTATGTCTTAAGTGAAAATTTAATAAAGGTATTAAAAATAAAGGTGTTACTGCACACTGTGTTAGCTATCCTTTAAAATGATAGCTTAATACTTAAAACAGTCTGCGAATTTCCAAAAATGCTCATTTTTAATCCTTTTTTACTTTCCTGTACTTGCTAACCATACAGGTCAGTGTAAACATGCTCACTCCTTCCTTACCACCAGAGCAATAGCTAGTTCTAGTGCAACATTATCAATGGGCATTTTCTCTTCCTTTCTTTTTTGCTCCTCACTCCCACTGACATCTGGTTCCTGTACTGCTAGTTTCCATACTTCCCTTCCTGTAGGGCATCCAAACTGATGCTGCTCCTACCAAAGTGTGACTCAGGGTGGGGAGTTGAGACAGTCCATACAGAAGGTGGTGGTCAATTTCTCCATATGTTCATTCTAAGGGGTGGGAGCTGCCATTCCAACATACAAGGCCATGTCAAACCCAGAGCTGTTGGACATGCTACACTTAAAGAAATCCCAATCCCTTCGAGCCACACGCTCCAGGGATCTAAACCTTGTCATCACAATAAACAAAACATGCTGAAGGGATAGGTTCCTGACCCAGAGACTCCCCAGACTCTGGAATAGATTGCCCATAAATGTCAAGCAGAGTGCCTCTTTGGCCCTCTTCAAAAGGAACCTTGATGATTGGATTGGACCCATGAGAATAATTCCCCCACTTACATCTGGAAACATCACTTTATATCTGTGCCTCTTTGGCCCTCTTCAAAAGGAACCTTGACGATTGGATTGGACCCATGAGAATAATTCCCTCACTTACATCTGGACACATCACTTTATATCTGTTCAGTTACATTGGAACCAAATCTTATAATGGCCTTAGTATCACCACCAGAGCTCACAAACTAGGCATGTCCCCTGCGCACACCTTCAACCCCCCCCCCTCCGAGGTGAACAGACCAATACTATGTCACTCATCTTTAACACAGCCACCTCCAAAAGGCACCCAAGTCACTAGTTGAACTCTGGTCATATGAATCACAGGTCTGCCTTATCCAGTTATACATACCAAGGAGCTGGCTCAAATCCACTTTTGGTGACTAACCCTCATACTGGTGACTGACATGAGCACTTGTTGAAACAGAAGCCTGCTCCTCCCTCCCCATGGGTACAATATACAAAGGTATGCTGCAGGGTTTGGTGTTGAGCAAGTCCTGTCATGTTTATTTTTTTTTCTTTTCAACAGTTTCCACACCCAAAAATGTCTGGACTGGCAAGTTTACGTATGACTGCAGAATAGGTGTGATGAGCAACACTCACACATCTGAATTTAAAAGAATGCTGAATGATATTTTCTTCCAGTTAAAAACTACTGCAAAATGTGTTATGCTTTACACTGGACAGCCTGGCTAGTTCAGCTATTCACTTATCTATAAAATGTACTCAAAGACAGTGTCAGATACAAAAGACTTGGAAAATGTTGTTATAAACATAATCTCTTTTAGAAACTAATGCCTGTTTTTAGATGACACTCAGGTACATGGGACTTGGACAATTATCTAATGATAAAATTACTTAATTATAACAAGACCATTATTTGAATGCAATTCACCATTATTGAGTTCTTTTAAATCTAAGGCAGATATGAACTGATTTGAATAAATGCAAACATTAATCATAAAGGAGATTTGGAACACTGGATAGTACAGTTATGTAAAATCTTACCATAATGACAGATGCCCTTCTCTTCACTGCTGCCTCAGAGGATGTGCAAGCTGCCAAATCCATACTGTGGACACAGCAGAGGAATCAGACTCTGGAACTGGGTGAACCTTTGGGCCTTCATCAGCTTCAAGAGAGAAATGTCTGATAAGGTGGGGAAGTCGAAGAATCCAGCCTATCAGACTTGCCCTTCCCCTTCGTTGGTGGCTGTACGTTGGGCCTAGAAGCCCTTTCCATTGGAGCCCCAAGCTAAGCATTTAAGACACTGATTCTCTAGATAAATTTTGAGGGAGAAAAGGTGACTTCTGAGTGTTTTAGGGACAAAGGCCTGACAAATACTGCAAGATGTATGGTCATGAGTTGCCCCCAAGCAAAACAAACACTGCTCATGGCAATCCTTATAGGGAATTTGCCTCACACAATTGCATTTTCTCCTTCTGGATGACATTAACCACAAATATAAACAAAGCAACCAAAAACAAGGATAAACACTCCAATGGGGCACTTATCTGAGCCAAGGTACACCAGCACAACACAATAAAGACTCAGGAAATCAAACAGATGATCAAAGGTTGGCGTTTGGACTGGTGGCAAGGTAGTTCTGAGGAGGGTACGTCCGGATGTCCCTTTTATGCTCTACTCTATGCAAAGAGTGTACTAGTGATGTTTGGAATACTGGCCAGACATTGGTTCGCCTTGTGGGCTATATCCCATGTAATGGGAATACTGCAGCAGTGAATGGAAGGGCATCAAGAGTTTATACCTCTAGACTTAGGTTAACTTTATAGTAATGGTTACAAACACTGACTTAAGACTCAAGACCTTTTATGATGAGACATAAAAAGTTCTTTCAAATCTGCAAACTCAACAAGTAAAAGATATAGCATACTTACTAACATAAGATTTAAATTGAAAAGTAACACTACTAAGAATCCCATGTTATTCAGTCAACTCATTGTTTATGAAACACCCAGAGATTCCAGTTAATTTAAATATGTGCCCTTCTATAAATTAAAATAAGACAAATAGGTCTCTAATAAAAAGTGACAAAGTGAATGAATCCTCAACTCCTAATACCTTAAGAACACTAGAATGGGGGAAAAACATGTTCTGATGCCCTGATTATCCTGGGCACATGAAACCCACTACCAGCTGAATGATTAAGAAACTTGGAGGCCCTGAAACTAAGAAACTTGGAGGCCCGGCAACTAAATGTAACATCAAGTCTTTTGGAATGAACACAGTCTGTGGTAACCCATGAAAATGGGCAAGCAATCCATGCAGAAAGACTTTCTTTCAGAACATGACTCTGACATATGAAGGAGTCAAGCTCACCAGCAAGAAATAGAAGTTATGTACTTACCATAACTTGGTATCTGTGTTGTCCAATTTCATTTTGCATCACAAATGGGTCTTCAGATCTGTCCTCGGATCTAAATCGGTCATTTCTCAGACATACAATTTGAGCTTCAAACTCCTCCCTCTCCCATGACTCCTCAAACCCTCAGATTGAGTTTGCTGCCTCTTCCTCAAGATGGGTATCTCAGAAATAATAGAAATACAGAGACAAAATACCTACTGGAGTCCAAACTAGGAACCAGTAGGTTTTGTAATCTTCTAGAACACTCTCAGCTGCACAAAGGAAGGGGAAGGAGGTTGAGATGTGATGCATAATGAAATTGGACAACACAGATACCATGTTATGTAAGTACATAACTTCTAATCTGATGTTGCCCATTTCATTATACATCATGAATGGTCAGAGTCCCCAGCTACATAAACACTGGTTGGACCTCAAGGAAGGACATGCCTTAGCACCACTGAACCAAAGACGACCCTGTTCCTGGAAATGATGTCCGGCTTGTAATAAGACACAAATATACAGGCTGTGGACCAATTAGCTGCAGCACAGACTTCATCAACTGGCGTTCTAGCAGAAAAAGCTGAAGAGGTCAACACTGACCCAGTGGAATAGTCTCTAACTGGCTGGGGATTTTGTTTGCCTTGCTGAGAATAAACTGTGGAAATACATTCCGTAATCCATTTAGCTAAAGTAATCTTAGAGACAGCCTGACCCAACCTGTTTGGTGAAAAGGCAATGAACAACTACTCTGAATTTCTATGAGGTCTAGTTCTACGTAGGTAGAAACGCGACTGTCTGTGAACATCCCAAGAATGTAACATGTACTCGCCTGTACTGGAGTAATTGGAATGAAGGAAGGATTCTTTAGAGAAACTCTATCCTTAAAAAAGATTATGTATGGTGGTTGAGAAGACAGAGCCTGCAATTCTGAAATTCTTCTGGTTGATGTAATAGCCACAAGAGAGACTGTTTTCCATGAAAAATACTTCAGATAGCAAGAACTAGCAGGTTCAAAGGGTTTTTGGGTGAAATCTTGGAGTACTAAAGTAAGATCCCAAGGGGGAGAAGGGTCATTGATTGGAGGTCTTAGGTGAAAAAAACACTTTTAAGAATGCCTGACAAAGTTTGGAAGAAGAAAGGGTAGAGGGAAACCCAACTTCCTTCCCAATATGGAAATTTGTGATAGCCACAAGTTGCACCTTTATTGTAGAAAAACTAGCTCCCGTGTGGAAAAGTGAACTCAAAAACATAAGGACATCCAAAACTGAGGCTGAAAAGGGGTCTATATTCCTATGTGAAGCCCAGATGGAAAACCTTTTCCATTTGCTACAATATACATTAATGGTGGAGGGCTTTTGACAGGCAAGAATAATGCCATGGACAGGTGAAGGAAGCCTGGACTTTAGCAAAATTACTGGAAGTGTTGAAACCATGCAGTTAGTTTGAAGGACTGAAGACTTGGTATCTGCGCTTCTGTCAGATGTGAAAGGAGATCCTGTCTGTGATTCAGTATCCATGGAGGATATTTGCTGTGAGACCGCAGAAAAGGAAACAACACCTGATGAGGCCAGTGAAGGGGAGTGAGAATAATACTGGTCTTCAACCTGCTGGCTTTATCTAGAACTTTAGGTATCAGGGGTATTGGAGGATAAGCATACAGGAGACCTGGGGCCAATCATGGACTAGAGCATCCCACAGTGAAGTACCTGCTGCATTTGTTGTTTAAGAGGGAGGCAAAGAGATTGCAGGAAGGTTGGCCCCAACGGCTGAAAATCTCGTTTGCTACTGACTGGTTCAGGGACTATATGTGAGCAGTCAAAATGGACCTGCTCCAATTGTCCACCAGAATATTGAATTCTCCTGGGATGTACACTACAGTGAAAAAGTGGTTTGAAGCAATCACCCATTTGCAGACCCTCATGGCCTCTCTGCAGAGCGGGTAAGACTGGGTTCCCCCCTGCTTGATGATGTACCATACTGACATCTTGCCTGTCAAGATTGCAATCATCCTCAGTGGGAGGCAGTCCTGAAAGTCTTGCAAAGTGAGGAGGACCACCCTCATCTCCAGGGCATTTATGTGCAATTTGGTCTCTGTAGGGGACCTCGTGCCTTAGACCATCATCCCCTGAAAATCCCCACCCCACCCCAACAGAAAGGCATCCATGGTCACTGTTGCCGAAGGGGGGGTGGGGGACAAAAGGCCTGCCTAGATGAAGCTAGTCTGTGAGCATCCACTATTGCAGGTGACATCTGCAAATTGGAGTAAGCTTGATCAGAGTTGATAACAGTTGACAGCGAATGGACCACTGAACCGCCAGAGTCCACTGGAAAACTTGCATGAAGAACCTGGCTAGAGGCACCAGAAGGATGGCAGCTGACATGCAGGCCAAGGCTATAAGAAAGTACAGTTGTATACCTACCATAAATGTAGATGTTCGAGTGTATTCACTGTTGCAGTCATTACAATTGGGTTATCCTGCTGGCAGGCTACCCGCAAGTCAGCCTGAATTCCAAAGTCTAGGTCCGGCATCGGTTGCTGTTGCCTCCTCCCTGACGTCAGTGCACCAGGGGTATAAAAGATGCAGCTGACGCCATTTTCTTCAGTTTTTCTTGCCCCAGATGTCAGGTGCCCCTAAAATGGTAGGCTAAATTATGCCAATAAGCATGCATGTACAAAAACAACTCTTCCTTCATCTACAAGCAAATACACCACATAGGTTGTATAGAACAGAGAAGTACAGATAAGTCCCAGCAAAGAAAAAGGGGAATGGTGGGAGGGTAACCTGGACTGCAACAGTGAATACACTCGAACTTCTACATTTATGGTAGGTACACAACTGTACTATGTTCATCGTGTTTCACTGTTAAAGGCATTACAATTGGGTTGAATCCCAAAGCTAAGGTTGGGAGGCTGGTGCTAAATAGGATTAGGAGAGGCTATCAGGCCCTGCAGAACTGCAGTGGCAAATCCTGCCCTGGATTTAAAGTAGAGAGGTAGGTGATAGTGCTTTGTAAAAGTATGCACTGAACTCCAAGTTGCAGCCTCTAAGATGTCTTTGGTTGGTAGTCTGAGGAAGGCTGCTGAAGTGGCTGCTGCTCTGGTTGAATGTGGCCTAATGCCCTTAGGCACTGTTTTGCCATGCTGTGAATAGCAGAAATGAATGCAGTGGCCTATCCACTTTTAAATAAGTCTGCTTTGAGATAAGCTTTTCTTGTAATCCTGCAGCATATGCCACTAGAAGTTGTTTAGTCTTTCTGAAAGCTTTGGTTCTGTCCAAGTAGAAGCGTAGCTGCCTGTGAATGTCCAAAGAATGCATAATTCTCTCACCCTTATTCTGTGGATTTGGATAAAAGGTAGGCAAATGAATTGTTTGGTTAAGGGCCACAATGGACACTACCTTAGGCATAAATGTAGGGTTTGTCTGCAGGGAAAACCTGTCAGGATGGAAAATGATAAAAGGTTTCACAGCCATGAGTGCCTGCAACTCTGAGACTCATCTAGCAGAGGTTATTGGTAGGAGCAGAGCTGTTTTCCAGGATAAGAATTTTATCTCAGCTGCAGAAGCTGGTTCAAATGGAGGCAATGTGAGTTTTTCCAAGACATAGTTGAGGTCCCATGCAGGTACTGGTGCTCTCCTTGGAGGTCTTATGTTTTTGGCCCCTCTGAGGTACTGATTTAGTAATGGATGAGAAAAAAATAGGTGGTTCTGTATTGTAATGAGCTGAAATGGCAGAGGCATGAATTTTAAATGATGAAAAGGAAAGGCCTTTATCAAGCATCTCAGTTAAGTATTGCAAAATCTGAGGAATATTTGGAACAATCGTGTCAAAACCTTGTGCCTGGTTCCAAGCACAGAATCTCTTCCATTTTTCTGCATAAGATTTCCTGGTGCTAGGCCTCCTGGCCTCCAAAATAACATCCATCACTGCTTTAAAGAGAGGTATGCCTTGACTGGCTACGTTATCCACCATGCTGCCAGGTTTAAGGTCCTGAGTTGGCTGTGCAGTATCTGACTGTCTTGTTGGGTCAATAAGTGAGAAATCTGAGGTAATGTCCAAGCTGGGCATTGAGACAAGCTCTTTAGGATTGGGTGCCAGTGCTGGCGGGGCCAGTCTGGGGCAATCAGTATAACTTTTGGTTTCTCTTGTCTGACCTTGAGGAGTACCTTGGGGAGGAGAGGCAGAGGAGGGAAGGCATATACTGTTAGGTCTTTCCAGCTGAAAGATAGAGCATCCTCTTTTCATGCTTGCCTGTGATAAGTCCTTGTGCAGAATTTCTGTAGTTGGTAGTTGTGAGGGGAGGCAAACAGGTCTATGTCCGGGCATCCCCAGTTCCTTGTTATCATGCTGAAGACTTGTGGATCCAATTTCCATTCATGGGGCTCCATTAGGTTTCTGCTTAGTTCATCTGCCAGTGTATTTGTCCTTCCTAGCAGGAATTGTGCTTGCAGATGTACTTGGTAAGTCAGTGCTGTGTCCCACAAGTTCATGGCTAGCCTGCAGAGGGGGTAGGAATGTGTGCCTCCCTGCTTGTTTATGTACCACATGACTGTAGTATTATCCATCCTTATCAGTAGTTGTCCTGGATGAAGTATATCCTTGAAGGCTGTCAGGGAGTTCTGAACAGCTAGCATCTCTTTTTGATTGATATGTAGATGCATTTGACTTGCGGACCATGTGCCCTGAATACATCTTCCTGCCATATGGGCCCCCCAGGCATAATCTGATGCATCTGTTGTCAATGTCTGTCTGGCTGTGGGTAAGGTGAATGGCTGTCCCGTGCTTTGGTGACAGGCTTTTGCCCACCATCGAAATTCCTGTTGCAGGCAGGGAATGAGGGTAATTATTGTTTCCAGGCTGTGGCAATGTTGAGTCCAAACACTTTTTAGATACCATTGAAGTTTCCTCATATACAGTCTTGCATATGGAATTAGCAGAATGCAGGATGCCATGAAGCCCAAAGCCTGCAGATTTTTTCTTGCAGATAACTGGGTCTTTGTTGCCAACATTTTGAAATAAGTAGTCAGTTGTCTGTGTTTGTCTGGCGTGAGATAAGCCATCTGGGCAGTTGTATTTAAGCTTGCACCCAGGAATATTATCTCTTGAGAAGGTACCAGTTTTGATTTCTTTTCATTCCCTGTGTACCCTAGGCAAATCAGTAAAGTTTTTACAAACGCCAGATGCTTCAGTAGAATGTCCTTGTTCTCTGCTTGAATAAGGCAGTCGTCCAAGTAAGGATATATTTGTATTCCTCTTTGTCTGCAAAATGCAATCACTGGTGCCAGGCATTTTGTGAAGACCATGGGCGCAGTAGATAAGCCAAAGGGCAGTGCAGAGAATTGGTAATGCATTGAGCCAGCTATAAATCTGAGGTATCTTCTGCATGATTGTCTGATTAGGACATGCAGGTATGCCTCTTTTAGGTCTAAAGTCACAAGCCAAGCCCTCTTGCCCAGCATGGGCAGAAGCTGCTGCAGAGTTAACATTTTGAATTTTGGAATATCCAGAAATGTGTTTAGGACAGACAGGTCCAATATTGGTCTCCAAGCTTTGTCCTTTCTGGGCACCAAGAATAGCCTTGAGTAGAATCTTAGTCCCTGCTCTTGCTGTGGCACTAGCTGAATGGCTCTCATGTCCATGAGGGATGAAACTTGTTTTTGTGCCTCTGCCCATTGATTGCGTGGCAGGTCTGGCATACCGTTTGGCCTTGGCATGGTGGGAAAGCGGGACCTGTAGCCTTGTGATACGATATTTAAGACCCATTTGTCCTGGGTGATACTGTGCCAATTTTGTGAAAAAAGAGCTAGTTTCCCCCCCAAAGGGGCTGCCAGAAGATAAGTGCTTGGTGCTGGCAGGGGAGTCATTGAGACTGTTTCCTGTATGGCTGTGTTTTCCTCTCCACTTTTGGAGGTAGAAGCACCCCATTGTTTAGGCCTGTATGAGCCTTGAGGCTGTGATCTGCCTCTGGGGCATCTGTATCTGCTGCTTTGTGACCTGTCTGACACTGGAAAGGACCAAATCTTTGTAGGCCAGTTCCTGCTAAATCTGGGAGGCTGTACCTGTAAGAAATCCTTGACTGTTTGCATATATTTAGCTTTGTCCTCCATTTTCTTCAACAACACTTCTGCTTTTAACACCAAACAAAGTATCATGCTGTAATGGAGCATCTAATAGTTTTGCTTAACATGATCAGGCAGATTCTGTTCTTTTAACCAAGCATGCAGTGACATAAGATATTGCTGATATTTAAGCATATGAAATTGGCAATTTAAAGCTCTTACAGCCAAGATAGCAGAAGTATAAATCTTTTTCCCCCATCTGTCCAGGGCCCTAGAATCCCTATCAGAGGGGATAGGGTTTTTTGCAGTGGAAGCCTTGACCCCTTTGGGACCCTGAGAGATAGTTTCTGGGTCAGTAGCAGGGTTTTTATAAAGACATTTATGTGAATCAGGAACCCTGTAGTATCTGTCTGGCTTAACAGGAGCTGGTGGTAAAGAGTCTGGAGACGGACTGGACTCTGAGAATACATCATCTACAATGTCCAAAATAGGTGGGATAGCAAGGGGCCTGTGCTGCGGTAATAAAAGGAAGTCTCCAAGCCTTTTCTTGGATTCTGAGTAAGCTTGGCTCTCCCAGTGGAAATGCTCCCTCATGGTATGCTGTGTCTCCCCAAAAGAATAGTCCTCAGGAGGAGAGGCTGATAGATTCTTCAGCATCAGAATCCTCATAGGGAGGAAGAGAATATTCCTGTTCAGAAGAGGAATCAGAGTAAATGGAAACCTGATCTGAAGATTCATATTCTATCTCTTGCCTAGGCCTCTTATCAGGAGGGGGATGGGAACCCCTGATCAAAGTAATTAGGTCTTCGGCCATTTTAAGCATCTGTTTTTTAGGCATGGTGGCCTGTCCAGGAGAATGCTGTACTTGTTTCTTTGTCTTTAGAGCTGCGTTAGTCTTTGCCTTTGAAGCTGAAGTAGGTTTCACATATAACTGTGTATGCCTGAAAAACACCCTCAGAAGGCGATGCCTGCTCAGCGGCTCTGGACTCATCTGAGGGAATAGTTTCCGAGTGTCCAATACCTTGAGTTTCCAGCGGCCTAGTCAGCTCCACATGGGAGTCGGAAGCAGCCTGTGGCTCTGAGGTAGCGGGTGCCAGGAGCTGCAAAAGCACCTCACTGAGAACCGGCGACAGGCCTAGCAGAAGCCTCGTCATTGGTTTTGGACCTCGGATGCCTGTCCTTTTCTTTTTCTTTGCGCTTTTTATAAACTCCGCTAGTCAGCTGTTCCAACGGCATTATATAATTGAATCTTCTGCCAAAGTAAGACACATTAATTTTGCATAACTAATTCAGACTGATTCAGGATACCAAATAAATTTGGCAAGTTCATTATTTATTTTCTGAAAGAAGTAATTTGGGATAGCTGATATTGTGGCATTAAAGTGATACAGTAGTTTTGGTAAAATATTCATTCCGACAATTGCTGCTTTTGACATCATAGACAATTTTAGTGATTTCCATCTATTTAGATCTTGTGTAATATTAGTCCATAGTTTAAACACGTTGTTTTGTAGCATGGATAGGTGATTATGGTCAAATGTTATTCCAAGATATTTGATGGAATAGACTGTTTTGAAGGGGGAGTCTAGAAAATAGCCTTCTCTGTGATTTAAAGGGTTGATGGGGAAAAATGTGTGATTTATTTTGATTAACTTGGCAATTTGAGACTTCTGAATATTTATTTATTGATGACACAATTTTCTTAAGATCAGTATTCGGGAGTTCAAAATAGATGTGTAAATCATCTGTGAGTGCAGATATCATTATTTTGGAATTCAAAATTCTAGGGATTGTATGAAAAGTTCTTTGCAAGATGTGTAAGAAGAGGGTCCGTGTATAAAGTAAATAGAAGGGGCGAGAGTGGGCATCCCTGTCTTGTTCCATTAGCTATTTTAATGGGGTTTGATAAGATTCTATTTATGTAAAGGTATGTACAAGACTTATCATATAAGGTTTCAATTAGGTTGATGAAGTCTTTTGAGATATCAAAACGGGAGAGGGATGAGAATAAAAAGTTCCAGCTGACTCTGTCAAATGCTTTGCATGCATCTAGGACTAAGGCATATCTTGGATTCCTGTCCTTTTTAATAAGTTGCATCATGGACTCTAGAGTTAGAGTACTGTCCCATTAATGCCTATTAGTCATAAACCCAGATTGTTCCGGAGAAATGATATTGGTATAATCTTCTTTAGTCTTTATGCTAGAAGACAGGCAAGTATTTTGATATCTGCATTTATCAGGGAGATAGGTCTATAATTATGGAGGTTAGCTCTGTCAACGTTATTTTTTTGAATCAATATTGTTTTTGAGCAGTTTATATATAAATCAGTTATCCCATTAAATCTAATGTGATTATATGCTTTCAAAAGTATAGAGGAAAGTTTCAAATTAAATGCCTTGTAAAAGTCTGATGTATATTCATCTGGGCTGGTGCTTTGCCTGTTTACAAGTTCTTGATGGCCTCAATTATCACCTGTTGTTTAAATGAGGCAGCTAAGATGTTTGCTTGATAACTGTTGACCTTACGAAATTTAATATTCCTTAAGAATTCTTCAGTTGCATAGCTAGGTGTTTGTTGGGTATTCATACTATAAAAATCTGTAAAGATTTGCTTAAATAATTCTATCATTTGTATGTCTGTTTTGTATAACTTACCCTGATATTGCAGGAGGGTTATTCTAGGAGCTTCACATATGCATTTCTAATGTGGAATACGAGAAACCACAAAAAGTACAGTTGTGTACACTTACCATAAATGTAGATGTTCGAGTGTATTCACTGTGCACTTATCACATTTGGGTTATCTGCCTGCAGGTAGCCCTCATCCGGCCTGAATACCAGAGTCTCCAGATTCCTGCGTCGGATGCTCTCTCTTCTTCAATGACATCAGGTTGTCAGGAATATAAAAACATGCAGCCAACGCCATTACATCAGTTTTTCTTGCCCCAGATGTCAGGTGCCCCCACAATGGGAAGCGATTATATGTTATGGTGCACCTCCATCAAAAAGCAAATACACCAGAAAACTTAATTATACCAAACAAGAAGGAAAGGCAGAGCCAAGAGAAGTTAGGGAGCTGGAGGGAGGGTAACCAGGACTATAACAGTGAATACACTCGAACATCTACATTTATTGTAAAGTGTACACAACTGTACTATGTTCGTCATGTTTCACTGTTGCAATCATCACTTTTGGGTTGATTCCTAAAGGTAAGAAGGGAGGAGGAAGTTAGAGAGCATTAGAGCCAGCTTTTAAGCCCGGCAAGACTGCAGCGGCAAAACCAGCCCTGGATTTAGAGAAAATAGGCATGTGGTAATGCTTGGTGAAGGTATGTACACAGCTCCAGGTAGCAGCTTCTAGGATGTCCCTGGTAGGGACTCCTCTGAGAAAGACTGTAGAGGTAGATGCAGCCCTGGTGGAATGTGATCTTATCCCCTGTGGGGTAGGTTTTCCATGGTGCTTGTAGCAGAAATGAATGCAATGGGCTATCCATTTGGAAATGGTTTGCTTTGAAATGGCCTTCCCTTCTGCCCCTGCAGCAAAGCCAACTAGCAGTTGTTCAGATTTTCTGACAGGATTAGTCCTGTCCAAATAAAATCTAAGTTGTCTGTGCAAGTCCAGAGAGTGCAGTATTCGTTCCCCTTTGTTTTGTGGACTAGGGAAAAAAGTAGGCAAATGAATGGACTGATTTAGGGCCACACTAGATACCACCTTGGGCATAAAGGAAGGATTGGTCCTGTGGGAAACCTGGTCTGCATGCAAGATAATGAAGGGTTCTACTGCCATGAGGGCCTGTAATTCAGACACTCTTCTTGCTGAAGTGATGGCTAGAGGTAGAAGGAAGGCTGCTTTCCAAGAAAGGAATTTCAACTCTGCTGTTGCAGCTAGCTCACGGGGGGGGGGGGGGGGAGCTTTTCCAATACAAAGTTAAGGTCCCAGGCTGGAGTGGGGGCTCTCCTGGGGGGTTTTACATTTTTGGCCCCTCTAAGGAATTGTTTTAGCAGGGGGTGAGAGAAGAGGGGTAGCTCAGTATTATAATGTGCTGAAATGGCAGAGGCATGAATTTTAATTGACGAGAAGGATAGGCCCTTGTGCAGCATTTCTGTTAAGTACTGAAGAATATGAGGTAAGCTGGGCACTATTGTGCCCATCCCCCCCGAGTCTGGTTCCAGGAACAGTATCTTTTCCACTTTTCAGTATAGGATTTTCTAGTACTAGGCCTCCTTGCCTCCAGAATGACATCTAGCACCTGCTTACTGAGGGATGCTATTGGACAGCTCAAGGAATTAGCCAGGCTGCAAGGTTCAGGGTGTGAAGCTGAGGGTGCAGAATCTGGCCCGCCTGCTGGGACAGCAGGGAAGGGGTCTGAGGCAGGTGCCATGGTTCCAGTAGTGTCATACTGCGCAAGAGGGGTACCAGTGCTGACGTGGCCAGTCTGGTGCAATCAGTATTGTCCTTGGCTTGTCCTGTTTCATGTTTAGCAGAACCTTTGAGAGGAGAAGCAGAGGGGGAAAGACATAAACTGAGAGTCTTTCCCAGGTAAACGACAAGGCATCCACTTTCCAAGCTTGACTGTGGGGAGTCCTTGTGCAGAATTTGTCCAATTGGTAGTTCTCAGGGGAGGCAAACAGGTCTACCTCTCGAGTCCCCCATTTGTTCCTCAAGAGGTTGAATATTTTTGATTCCAGTTTCCATTCGTGTGGGTCCATGAGATTTTTACTTAAGTTGTCTGCCAGTGAATTTAGCTTGCCTGGCAGGAATTGAGCTTGTAGGTGCACTTGGTAGCTCAAGGCTGTGTTCCACAGAGCCATGGCTAGTCTGCAGAGAGGGTACAAGTGGGATCCCCCCTGCTTGTTTATGTACCACATAACTATGGTGTTGTCTGCCTTTACCAATAGATGTTTTGGAAGAATGTGGTCTTTGAAGGTTGTCAGGGAATTCTGTACAACTAACATTTCTTTTTGGTTGATATGCAGGTGCATCTGTCTTGGGTTCCATTTGTCCTGAATGCACTGCCCTGCCAAGTGAGCCCCCCATGCATAGTCTGATGCATCTGTTGTTAGGGATTAGGCGGCAGGGGGTAGAGTGAAAGGGAGCCCCTTGTTGTGGTAGCAGGCCTCTGCCCACCAAAGGAACTCTGTCTTTATACAAGGAATGATAGGAATCATTGATTCCAGGTCCTGAGAATGTTGACACCATAAGCTTTTTAGATACCATTGTAGTTTCCTCATATGCAGTCTTGCATATGGAATTAGTAGAATACAAGAGGCCATGAACCCCAGGGCTTGCAGAATTATCTTTGCAGATAGTTGGGGCTTTGTGGCCAGTAGTTTGAAGTAGGTTGTCAAATAAACTTGTTTCTCCAGAGTGAGGAAAGACATCTGGGAAGTTGTGTTTAAGCTTGCTCCCAGGAATACAATCTGTTGGCAGGGTACTAGGTGAGATTTCTTTTCATTTATGATGTACCCCAGTGAGGTTAGAAGTTTCTTTATGAATGCCAGATGTTGTAATAGCAAGTCCTGAATCAGACAATCATCCAAGTATGGGTATATCGGAATATTTCTCTGCCTGCAAAATGCAATGGCTGGAGCTAGACACTTTGTGAATACCCTGGGCACAGTAGATAAGCCAAAGGGAAGGTGCAAAGAACTGATACTGCATGGAGCCTGCCCTGAAGCGTAGGTATTTCCTGCAAGCTTCCCTTATTAGAATGTGCAGGTAAGCTTCCTTTAAGTCTAAAGTTGCCAACCAGGCATCTTTGCCTAGCATAGGAAGAAGCTGTTGAGGTGTAAGCATTTTGAATTTTGGGATTACCAGAAATGTGTTTAGAATAGAGTTCCAGGACACGACACCAGATGCTGTCTTTTCTGGGTACCAGGAAATGTTTTGAATAAAAACCTTGTCCCTTTTGTTCTGCTGGGACAGATTAAATAGCCCTGATACTTAGAAGAGAGAGAACCTGCTGTTGGGCCTCTGCCCACTGATTTGGGGGTACGTCTGGCCAACCGTTTGGGGTTGGTAGGGTGTGGAAGTGAAATCTGTATCCTTGGGAAACTATATTCAAAACCCATTTGTCCTAGGTAATGAGTTCCCAGTTTTTTGCATGCAGGGCGAGCTTCCCTCCTAAGGAAGCACAGTTGAGCAGGACTTGGAAGGGTTAAGGTTAAGTTATTGTGCCATTTTTCCATATGGGGTGGCTTACTACTCCCTGCTTTGGAAGTGGGAGCCCCCCACTGCTTAGGCCTGGGCACAGCCTGAGACTGTTAACCTAGGTGGTCTGCTGTTCCTGGGTTTGGACTGAAAAGGCCTGGAAGAGACTGGAAAGGACCAGTTCTTTGAAGGTCAACACCTACTAAATCTGGGAGGCTGTACTTGTAGGAAATATTTAACAGTTTGCATAGATTTAGCTTTTTCCTCCATCCTTTTTAGGGCTTCTTCTGATTTGTTGCCAAACAGGCGGCCTTGGTTTAAGGAAGCATACATTAATTTAACTTTAACATGATATGGCAGGTTTTGCTCCTTAAGCTAAGCATGCCTTCTAAGCACAGACCCAGTGACAGCAGCCCTGCAAGATGCTTCTAAAGCATCAAAATCACATTGCAAAGTATGATTACCAACTTGTTCTGCAGAATGCATTAAATCCTGTAATTCTTTGGGTTCAGCACAGTCAGGAATCAACATAATTTTTTGTTTAAGTAGTCCCATAATATGCTGCTGATACTTTAACATATGAAACTGGCAATTTAAAGACCCAATGGCCAAAGTAGCAGAAGTGTATACCTTCTTACCCCATCTGTCCAAGGCTCTAGAATCTCTATCAGAAGGGGTAGGATTTTTGGCAGAAATAGCCTTAATGCCTTTTGGTCCTTGGGAAATGGTCTCTGGATCCGCAGTAGGATTCTTGAAGAGGAAATTGTGAGAGTCAGGTACTCTATAATACCTGTCAGGTTTTCTGGGAGCTGGAGGTAAGTGTCTGGGGAAAGGCTAGATTCCAAGAAAGCATCATCTACAATGTCCAGAACAGGAGGTTAGGCTAAAGGCCTGTGTTGAGGAAGGAGTAAGAATTCCTTAAGCCTCTTTTTGGAGTCAGAGTAATCCTGGCTTTCCCAGCGGAAATGATCCCTAAGAGTGTGCAAGGTTTCACCAAAAGAAAAATCTTCTGGAGGGGAAGCAGAGGGAATGGAATCCTCTGCATCAGAATTTTCATAGGCAGATAAGGGCAAATCCTGGTAATCTGATCAGGAATTTGATATTTCTGTTCCTTCTGAAGAATCAGAAGGAAAATCAGTTCTAGGTCTCTTAGAGGGGGAAGGCTGGCTTTTCCTAATTAAGGTAATAAGGTCTTCAGCCATTCTAAACATTTGTTTTTTAACATATGGGCCAGAGCATGAGGTTTGGACATCGGTTTTCCAGGCGTGGTGTGAGTTTTAGGCCTGGATGGAGAAGATGGCGTTGGTTTAAAATGCAAGTCTGTAGGCCTGAATACACCTTCAGAAGACAGCACAGCGGCTCTGGACTCATCCAAGGTAGAGACATCCACAGTTTCCATAGTCGAAGAAGATCCTGTGGCATACCAGACTCTGAATGGGTCTCAGCAGAGGCCTGCGAATCTGAAGTAGCAGGTATCAGGGGCTGCAAAAGCGCCTCACTGAGTACCGACGGACTGGCGACTAGCTTAACGGAAGCGTTGTCGGCAGTTTTGGACCTATGCGGTTTGTCTCTTTCTTTATCCTTACATTTTTTCGGAAGGTGGGCAGTCGGATGGCTTGACAAAGCAATTTCGGAGTACTGATACCGAGTACCAAAATAATTTGCTGCAAAGATAGCCTGACAATGAATAGTTTGGGCGTTGAACAAGGCACAAAACTGACAGCGAGGGACGTTGTGGTCTGGGCCTAAGCAGGGAATGCAGTATGAATTAAAATCTTTATGAGGTATTTGCTTTCCACAGGTAAAACAATTGTTAGCTTTTACTGACATCAGTTGGAGCAAGAAAAAAGATCCCCAATGGCGTACTTATCTTTTTTTTGAAGACTTCGGTTCTGAAACTCGAAAATGAAAATTTCAGGAGTCGGACAGGCACTTGCGAACTGCTTCTGCTTCGAGCACCGCACGGCAAGAAAGACTGATGTAATGGTGTCGGCTGCATGTTTTTATACCCCTGACAACCTGACGTCATGGAAGAAGAGACAGCATCCGATGCAGGAATCCGAAGACTCTGGTATTCAGGCCGGCTGAGGGCTACCTGCAGGCAGATAACCCAAATGTGATGACTGCAACAGTGAAACACGAAGAACATCTGGGATGGATGGCTAAAAATATGAAAGTCTGTCTTCGTTCTAGAGGATGACTATGAATGTTTGACAACAACCCATGAAAAGGATGGCTGGAGAGGGGAAGGACAATGCATCTTTTGACACTGTTTCTTAAAAAGGTGGGATGTAATGTTCCTACCATAACAAAGATCTTTAGCAGAGGTTATAGAAGCCCAAACTTCAGTATACGTAATGGGCTGGACAGCTGGAAATCATTACAGCAACTTTACCTGAACACCACCAAGAAAAAGATCATGACAACATCAATAACAATTATGTCTGGGGGAAGTCCAGTAACTAGTAGCAAAACCCAGGGAGTAGAAAGCTTGGTCATTATAAACAGTTGGGGAGAGGAAGGTGCAAGACAGTCTAATGAAAAAATACAGCAAAGACACTGCAGAGAGATACCAGAAAAAAATGAGCTAAGCAAATTAAAAAGTGTGCATTTCTTATAAATAGTCATATATGCCTCTTCTCAAACAAAAGTTTGCATTAACAAGATTAACAACATCCGTAGCTTCATCCTGTTCCAGTTTCCCCAGACATTTGCGATGGCTTTTACACATAAATGGCTACTGAACTTTACTTGAAAACATCCTTTTCTTCCAACTCCAGCTTCTCTCTGGGATCAAAAGATGAATGTACTATGTTTATTCACTATGCCAAGAGATGGTCTGGACAGTTATCAGCCCTGCAGCTCACTCACCTAAATACCCAGCATCACAGCAACAGAGGAAAAGTATACTGCTCTACCTATCAACCTCTCCATTTGACCTTATGTCCTAGTGCAAAGAATCATCTACTTAGTACATACACATATTAAATATGATTACTATTAGACTGGTCAGTCATGGCTAAGCTCAACCTGTGTATGGTCAATAGTTAAGGATGATCACATGGGGCATGGGAAGTATGATCTGAGAGTCAGGAGGGGGGGTTTTACCCTTGCAAATAACACGGTTTTAATAGACCATATTCTGAAGAGTTATCTCAGTGCATAAGCAAGACAGGTGTCAACATTCGCATTTTGATATTACTGGGTTGATGTTACACACACTGACCTAGTCATTACTTCCATACATACAGATTTATGTATTATACATACACACACACACACACACACACACACACACTAATGTTGACACACTGCAACAACATGGAAAACATGAACAAAATATAATTCACATAGACATGTTGACAGCACACTGCACATGCTCTGATACAATACCCTGGAGCATGTAAACCAAAAAAATAATTATTTTGCAGGGGACAAACCCTCCTGTGCCCCTACACCCCCTGCTAATTAAATACAGCAACCTCTATAATGAAGCAGCCCAATGGCCTATAAACAAAATGTAGGAATGCATCTAGCCTGCATTAAGCATTATACAGTCTTCTTAACTACAGAAATATTTTCTTAATGCCATATGTCATTAAAATAAAAATCGAAAGTATTCTGCAAGGATATGGTTAAAGCTCTTCCCTCATGCAGAGGATAAGAGATACTTTCTCACCTTCTTATTTATAGTAAACTCTGAGATTGGTCCATGTTGGGGAAAAAAAAAGCCCCAATACGCCATGTTATTGCTTTTGATGAACCATGCCATTGTACATTTTATGTTCAAACAAGTGGTAAATCAAATACAGAACCATTGCATAACTATAACTCTACTTAAAACAAATGCATTGCACAAGAAAGGCTGAATTTCTACTACTGCAAAATAAAACTAAAGCTGTATAACTCAAAATGGTTTTACACACACAATGCCAGGCTTCCTATCACGATTCCAAGACCCAATTCTGTGATCCCCAAATCACCAAAAACTGCTATTTATCCACCAAAACAGAGAATAACAAAATTCATTGTTATATTATTTCAGCAATTCTGCAGCGTAGCAAGCACCCATGAAGCCCCTGATGTAGGAAGCTGTTTCCCCTCCCCTCCTGAGTAAATATACTAACTTTAACTCCAAGATCAATGAACTTACAGAAGGTATTGTAATCTTGAACTTGTGTGTGTGTGTGTGTGTGTGTGTGTGTGTGTGTGTGTGTGTGTGTGTATATATATATATATATATATATATATATATATATAGATAGATAGATATATTTATATATTACATATATACATACATATATATATACTCACACACATTTACATACACACACACACACACACACACCACAAATTTCCTTTTATTATCTAAGTATTCTGGGGCTCGCAGTTACAGTTTTTGGAACTACAATAAAGACCGCAATGACAAGAATGATACTGTATGAAAAAGGCTAGTCTACAGATTAATATGATGCACAATTTGGTCTAGATAAGTTATATATTCAGACTTACAGCAACTATGTCATTTGGCATACTCAAATAAGACATTGTCAAGGTTGGAGGTTAATGAAAAAGACTAGAGAAACACCTCATTATTTCAGAGTACAAACTTTTTACTTGAATCTTTTGGAAATTCTCATCTAAAGGAACCACAAGCAGGTGGATGGCATGGTATCTGACAGACACTGTAGTGCCAAAACCTTTACTTAAAATACTCATTATATCATCCTCATGTGATTATACCATCCCTCATGTGCATGAGTATTGTATAGGCTTGAAGTGTTCATTGCAGAACTACAAAACTTCAAATGCTCATGAAGTGAGGTCATCTTTTATGTCATTTGCTGATATGAGATAGTGCATAATGTGTGGGGTATAAATGAGACCAAAATTCATAATGTCACAAATTATAATAGGGTAGGGTTAAGATATTTACTAATTTTCAAAGATCGATACCTCAAAATGTTATGAGATACATCTCCACAGTTTAAATGAACATAGTAGTTTCAAATGTCAGAGTCTACACACACAAGTATACCTTCTTAGATGCTAGGCCAAAAAGTGAAAGGCGAGCAGTCATTTAAAATGCACTTCATAGCATTTGCACATCTAAACAAAGTTTTAGATGTTTTTGCATAAAACATTACAAACATTTTCTTAACAAGTCATCTCAATACCACCTCAAACACAGCTTTTTGCAACACATGTTGGAGTATCTAACTATTTATATGGCATATATAGACATTTGTAAAGAGACTATCCAGGGATAATCACAGTCTTGGTCAGTAGTAAACCTCAGTAAAACATTTGAGTGATACTCAGTAGCAAGTCTGTTGGGTTTTTGTGTAGAATCTGAGTACATAGCAAGGTTAGCATTTTGTGAATTTTGTTCCATATTGGTGAATTTTCACTTGCAGCCCTAAACTCCTTGTGATGATGTGAGGTAGTGACAGGTGTGTCAGAGGGAGTAGGGCAGTGCATGTGTAACATATGCCAGCATAGCTAGCTGGAGTTTTGTAAAGAATTATATATCATTTAAATATCAAACTGATTTGTACAGGTGCTTGTGTTAAAAATGTATTTGTAATGCTGTTTGTGTTAAAAATGTATCAACAGTGGGGCCTGCTGGACAGAAACAAATATACATGTATGTCAGGATGCATTGTTACGACTGCTGAAATGTACATATTTTAGTAGAGGATACTGGAAGGGAAGGGGTTATGCTCATCCCAGCTAACCTTAAGAAAAATAGCCTGAAATTAAATGACTTGGTTTAGACCATAAATATTCTATTTCCCAGGTCTGAATGCAGTAAGATCCACAAACACTTTTCTGCAGGAAGGGTAAAAGTGTTGGAAATGTTTTATAGCTTCCGGATGTTGTATTAAGCCTATAGCTAAAGTTCTCTCTATGTACTATGATACATCTGTGTCAAATCCTGGCTCAGTATCTAGTGAGGGGGTAGTGTGGGAACCACAGAGTCAGGTGACCAGATGTGTAATGTCATCCGGTAGACAGCACTGAAATTGTATTTAGATACTTGTGAGAGATGTGTCAGTGGCACTCAGCACTTTTTTTATTAAACCTGACAAGAGACACTCATCTAGCTTCTTCTTGCCTTGCTTTAGTAAGTAATCACCAGGGAATAGTAATTCTTCAGTCAGGAAGATATAGGGAAATTAGCCAAATATTGTTTTTTCTGTATCTGTCTGAGTCTTTCCATCTGCGTTGTTTTTAATATTTCCTGTGCATTGAAACTCTGGTGTTTATTGTGAATAGATATTCAGTATTTTCATGTTTATCTAAACCTCTTATTGTGGCTGGTCTTTTAAAAAATATTTTAACTTTTGAGAGTACTTGCACTTATTGTGTGGCAATGTGGCTTCATGTTCCTGAAAGTCTTGCTGCTTGAAAATGCTACCATTTGTATAAGTATTAATTTTACTAAGTATAATTGGATACCCTGGTAAGATCTATAGAATAAGCTGGCTTTGGGGTGCTCTGGTAGCAGTATCTACACTATAGTCTGGGTGGAGGCGGCATAGCAGGTAAATCTGTGCCAGCCAGTTAAGTGATGAAATGAAATGCAGTAAACCACTTGCAGTACTTTAACATGGATTTGGGGACCTACAAGCAATTGTTAAAGTTGTTTTTTGGTGAAAATTTAGCTGCCCTTGTATTACAAGACATGCGTAGTCACTGCCACTGTTGCATGTAGTTGGTATGGAAAACATAGACACGTGCCTTGCTCAAACCATTATTTTACGTCAACAGTAATGCACAGAAAAAAGCTGCAAGTCTTCATGTGCTTGCTGCTTCTTTCCCTCTAAATTTGCAAAAATCAAAATTCTCTTTGCTTGTAACTTCCTGTGTTGACTTTTCTAGACAGAAATTAATACAAACAGCATTTGTTTAATAATATAGTTCACGCTGCAAATGACTAAAATAGTTGGTTACTTTTACGGGGGCAATCTCTTACCCAGTACATTCTAGCACTGTATAAGGGGAATACAAAGTAGATAAATGAGGAAGGTTTGAAGGAGCTGAAGATAAACTTCACATAACTTACAATGCTTAACTGATGAATGCTTCATTTTATATATATATATATATATATATATATATATATATATATATATATATCTGGAACCACTACTAAATCCTGAAAACCAAAACTACCGATGCCCAAAATCCCGAGACCAAATACCCGAAACACTAAAATACCGAAACATCAAAACCGCAAAATTCAAACTACCGAAAACTACACTCTACATCACACACATACACATAAACACACCGTGCCCCAGAACACAAACACACAAACCTAAACTACAGACAAGCAGGGGGGCAAGCCCCCCTGCACCCCCCCCCATTAAATATTCTAACTCCAAGGTTGCACTACATACACAAACACATGAAACATCACCACACACCTACATTCCCCTCGCAGACCCACATCACAGTCACAACACACACTTACACATTAAACCCTAACCAACACATTTAAACATAGATACCTACCTGACCTCCCACCATACCGCAACACTAGAAGCGTGAATGTCAAACTCCCAATGATCGGGATTTTGAAATTCGTGCTTCTGGTCTTTCGGTAATTAGAGGTTTCAGCTACATAGTCTCGAAAGTTTGAAATTTGGTATTTCAAACTTTCGAGATTATGTAGTGATCCCATATATATATATATATATATATATATATATATATATATATATATATGTAAACACACACACTCACACACACACACACATATATATATATATATATATATATATATATAAATCTTCTTCTCAGGAATGGCATTGTGGCAGGAACTCTCATATTTTTCTGGCAACTCACTACATTTCGTTCAGCACCATTGGGCTATTACATGACATAGAAGTGCAGTTGAGTGTTTTCAACAGCTGCTTGTTAACAAATTCACACTGTGCACCAAGTGTCAATCATCTTCAGAGTTCATCTGGTACCTGAAGATTCTTCTGAAACAAAGTGCAAAATTACTGTATGGCAATACAGCAACCCCATACAAAATTAATATTCGGACACATTTCAAATAGGTTTTAAATTTCAGTGATAAGTTACCTTACTTCCTTATTACTGCAAATGATCTACATAAACATATCTCTCTTCCCACTTAAGCACAGCTGCTTCCTGGCAAACTAACATACTTTGGCTGACTACATCAAAATATGTTGCTAGGAGCATAAACATGTTGTTTTAAACATGGAATTGCAAGGTTTATGATGAATAGTTGCTAGAAGAGAGACTGCTGCAGAGGAAGGAATTTAGATTAAATGAAACTGCACTAACTAATAATGAAACAAATGGAAACTAAATGCTTGCAGTAGGCTGCTGTGAAGACAAAACAATTAAATGTAGGCATTAATTGGCTCAGTAGAGCTTTTAAAGATGCACAGAAGCAAAATTTCCAAACTTAATTGGTGTTTGTTTTCTCTGCAGTGAATAACGTTTATGATACACACACACAAACACACATATATATATATATATATACATATATATATATATACATATATATATATATATATATATATATATATATATATATACACACACACACACACACACACACACAAAATGTACTTTCAAAACAAACTACAGAATAAAGCTTCAGAACTCTCCTAACACCCTGATGAGCAATGTAACAAAGACATGAGACTGAGAAAGCAAATCCAAGAAAAGCTTAAAGCTGCAGACCCATTCACCTCAGCACAATACTGTTCATGCACAACTTGAATGTTCCCTATGTTTAAAGACCATGCTCTTAGGCTTTTTAATGTGCTCAGTAGGAGTAATGCAAACAATTGGATTGCTGGTACAGAAGGGTCACTCACCAACTGTGGAAGACACAGAGAAGTTTGAAGTAAGGTTAATCAAAGGATCTCGTTTAAGCTGCACACAAAGGCCAGCAGGAGATGGGCTTTGAGAAATCTGAAGTTATACAAACGACAGAAAAATTCCTGGGATCTGGATGGGTCAGTGTTTTCAACAGTCAGGACACTCCAGCACACTATCACAGCAATTCAATAAGATAGCAAATATATTTTATAAATGTAGTTTCTGCTGCTGCTTTTCTTGTGCAAGCCATTTGGTAGCTCAGGTAACGATCTATGCTTTGTCATACACACAATGCTGCCTGCTGTTGCCAAGTATAAATACTTAATTCAGATTCATGCCCCAGCACTTCAAGCACGACTGCCCATTTATCAAACACTTTCAGTCAAAAAGCATCCTACACTGCATATGCCTCATCCTACAAAGTGATATGCCCTCTAGTACAACCAAGTCCAGCATTATAAAATCAGACAAGGGCGTGAACAAATTATTGTGTAGACCTTGCTAATAGTCATCTGAAGTTCAGATATGCTCATGTTAAAATGTTCTATAGTAATGCCCAGAGAAGGTACAATTATGTAAATACACATGCCATAAGACCCAGTCCTGAATAATAGGATTACTGCTACTGAACTCGCAATGTGGTTAGAGATAAGCCAGAAGTAAATGTCCATCCCCTGGCCAGATAGTTTGGAGCAGTCAGATGTCTACAATGTGCAGTTGTCATTAAAAACAGGTTGGTTATAATGCAGAAATAGATATGCAGCTGCACCTTTTTTTTTTTTTTTGTGATGCTCCAGACAGTCATGCTGCTAACAAAAGCTCTTGGAGAAGTTTAAAACAGTACTTACATTCTAAGAACACTCTCTCTGTCCAGTGGAATGTACAAGGGACACAATAAAGACAGATTGGATTACCTGATGGTCAGCTAGAGAGCAGAGGAAGGGGGCAAAAAAAGAAACTGTACTCAAAGAGCATACTATAAATAATAAATGCCTTTACCTTTGCATACTAATGGACGTTTCCAGAAGTAAAAATAGCACAGGTGACTCCCTATACTCCAGCTACATAGCAAAAATGTTGAACACCATACCCCTTAACATCAGAACTACAGCCAACAAAAACATTTTCAAAAACCTCCTCAAATAACATTTAGCTAGCTCATGGATATGCACCTGCACAGACCCAGGCTAAACTACTCACACAATCCTGTAAAGCATGTGTCCTCTCCAAAAAAGGCAAACCTAAGATGTTACACTTAAAAGGATATCATTTATATCCCATAACAGTGATTTTTTTTCCCTCAAGTTGACTTACCTTTGCTCAATAACCAGCCACACAAGTCTACATATAAGTATACAGGTCTGACACTGCTTTATTACTATTATTTCAAAATGTTCCTTTTCTCTTTTATCTCTAAGTATTTTTCTATGTCACTTATGTACTTGACTACCTGACGGTACCTCAATAAACTGAATAATGTGTACATAGCACTATATACAACAACAACCAAGGTACATGGTAAACTAATGGGCACAGTACCTTTCAAACTTAAGGGGTGGTGAAAGCCACAAAACTTTGGGCTAGGCTTATAAATGCCCTAGGGCAGATAGCCTAGTATGAACCTATGAGCCTATGAACAAAAGAATCAAGCATGTCAACAATGTAATATGCTAAGCTTCTTAAATACCAATCCAATTGAGTTGTATATAACAACAATATATTTATGCTAAGCTTGTTAAAAACCACTAAGGTATCCAATGGAATTGTGTAGAACAATGTATTTTATGTTATTTTCTTCTTTTCTCCTTTTGATTGTCACATGCTGTATTGCATTCTTCCTAACTTTTTTTATAATACTGCAATATTGATAACGGAGCTTTTCTTCCTTGGCCTCCACTGAAAACGGGCAACCTGCCCAGTTGGACTTCCCCGGTACAGAAATGTAAAATATACAAAATAAAATAAAATAAATGTACAGTGAGGATCAAACTGTTTGTAAACTTATTACAACATAATTAAGCACACCCATAAAAGCATTGGCTTATGAAGTTGTGGGTGATACAGTGAATTCCTTAGTAATGCTGATACTGTAGGTAGCAGCTTGGTGTATAATTATAATTGTAGAAAATATTACTATGTTGGTGGGAGAAGAGAACATTTGTTTATTTGGCCCTCAACTTCAAGTGGTGCTTTACCATGCTAAAATGATACAGCCTGCAGCCAGACACAGTAAATATGTACACCTTAATTTACAAATTGGCCAAGCCAGCATCGAGCATACAGGCTAGGAATCCTAAAACTGAAGCAGTTGGGCAAACATAAGGGTTTACGCCTATATTTTAAAAGTAAAGGGAAATCTAGTCTATTTAGAGATATGTTTATTAACCATCAGTCTTTTAACTTGACTCATAACAGATAATACCTTAAAGACAGAGATACTGCAGCCACCTAGACGGAGGGAATTGAGCTCTGACCATAGCTCTCTTGTCTTATTGCAGACACTGTTGGTGAGGTGCCAGCATCAAGCATGAATTGAGGCAAGAACCAAGGCTGTCTGAAGTCTGGATCAACCTGAAGATGCAAGAATCCCTTTTCACTTTTAACACTCTTAGGATAAGTGGAATTGGAAGGAAAGTTTACATTTGGTCTTGAATTCGACTGAAAAGGTAATGGCTGTTCATGCTTGATGAAGTCAGGAACAGGAGAGCAGAAGCAGCTGACTGAAATGGCAGGCATATGAGCCCAATATAAGATGGCTAAACATATCCTTTCAACATTAGGAAAACAGAAGTTATGTGCTTACCATAACTTGGCATCTGTGTTGTCCATTTTCATTCTTCCTCACAAATGGGTACTGGAAAAGACCCTCAGATCTGATTTGGTCACATGTAAAATATTTCAGATCCAATTCTCAAGCTCCTCCCTCTGCCCACAAAGCCTTATTCTAATCCAAACTCCTCAAATCCAGTTTGCTGCCTAATCTACTTTATCATAGAGACTGAAACAGATATAAGAAAAAGTTGGGGCTAAAACCTGGAATTGAAAGCTTCCAATACAGTCAAACAGGTGCTTCTAGAAATGACAAGGCCGGAGGATGGATGGTAGGGAAGGTGAGGAAAAATGAAAATGGACAACACAGATGCTAAGTATGGTAAGTACATAAATTCTATATCTGATGTTGTCCTTTTCATTCTTCCTCAAAAATGGGATAGAATCCCCAGCTATGTATCTCTTGGGACACCCTCACAGAACAGCATGCTGGATCACTGTCAAACCAAAAGAAGGTCTGCTCCTAGAGACATTATTTACTTTCTAATGTTTAACAAAAGTGTGAGCCTCTGACCAGGTGGCTATGGCACAAATATCATCAGTGGAAGTTCTCAAGGCAAAGGCAGATGAAGTAGTCATATATCTAGTGGAGTGAGCTCTAGGAGGTCTAGGCAAAGCTAATCCTTTTTGAGGATAAACCAGCGTAATGCAATCAGTAATCCATTTGGCCAGTGTAATTTTTGAGACTGCCTGCCCCAAGCGGGTAGGGGAAAAGGATACAAAAAGCTGATCAGACTTCCTGAACTGTTTTGTCCTGTGAACATAAAAATGTGATTGTCTGTGCACATCAAGGAGGTGAAGCATGTATTCTCCTTTGTAAAATTTTGGAAGAAGACTGGTAAGTGTATGGATTTATTAATATTATTCTCCATTATCACTTAGGAAGAAAGGAAGGATTGGTCTGTAGAGACACCCTGTCCTTATGAAAAATAATGTAAGGTGGATTAACCGATAGAGCCTGAAGCTCAGAAATTCTTTTCGCTGATGTGAGAGCCACTAAAAAGATAATTTTCCAAGAAAGAAACTTTATGCTGCATATATCTGCTGGTTCAAAGGGTTTCTGGGTTAAACCCTGAAGGACTACAGTAAGGTTCCAAGGAGGAGAGGGAAGCTTTATTGGAGGACTGAGGAGAAAGACAACCTTCATGAAAGATAAAAGTCTTTGCATAATCTGGATGAAGCCAAGGAAAAGGAATCCCTTCCAGAATAAAAACTGGAAATTGCTGGTAACTGAAGCTTAATAGTAGAGAGGCTAGCCACTTCCTTAAAAACAGTAAATAGAAAGACAAGAATAGCCAAAGTATGTGCTGAAAAGGGGTCAATATTCTGATTAGAAGCCCAAACAGAGAACCTTTTCCATTTGCTTCTGTAGACTTTCTTTGTAAAGGCCTTCTGGGAGGCCATGATAATGCTATGAACCAAGGAAGCAAGCCTGGACTGTCTAACTATTACTGGAAGTGGAGAAACCATGTGGTTAGCTTGAGGGATGTAGACTGGGGTGTAGCATTCCTGAAGGACTAGACAGGAGGTACTAATTGGGCTTTGGTATACATGGGGATATTTCAAGTGAGACCAAAGGAAACAGTACCATACCTGTCAAGGCCAGAAGAGGGCAATGAGGATGACTGATCTCTTCAGCCTTTTTGCTTTCTGTAAGAACTTGGGGAATTAGAAGAAGAGGGTAAGCACAGAGGAGTCCTGGGGGCCAATCGTGAATGAGAGCATCTCTCAGTGACTCCCCTGGAGGGGGGATAAGACTGAAGTACTTGCTGCATTTGGTGTTGAGGGGTGAGGCAAATAGGTTGCAGCAAGGTTGGCCCCAGTGTCTGAAGATCACGTTCACTACTGAATTATTGAGAGACCACTTGTGGGGAACCAGAATAGATCTGCTGAATCTGTCTGCTAGTGCGATGGTTTTTCCTGGTATGTGCATTGCAATGAGAAATTGGTCTGATGTGATCACTCACTCCCAAACAGCCATGGCCTCTCTGCACAGCGGATAAGTGTGGGTTCCTCCATGTTTGTTGATGTACCAGACTACTGACATGTTGTCTGTGTGAACTGCAATACTCCCCAGACAGAGAACATCCTGAAATGCTTGCAGTGCTAGAAGGGCTGCTCTCATCTCAAGAACACTGACATGCAACTTGGTCTCCAGAAGGGACCAAGTGCCTTGGACCATCTTTCCAAGAAATGCCACCCAGTCCAGTTGGGAAGTATCCATGGTCACTGTGGCAACTGGGGGAGAAAGGATGAACGGTCTTCCCAGACACAGGTCATCGGACTGGATCCACCAGCGAACATGATGTTTGCAGACTGGAGTGATTCTTATGGGAAATGATAGGGGCTTGCAAAGTATGGACCACTGAAGAATTTGCATAAAGAATTTTGCTAGGGGAACTAGAAGAATGACAGCAGACACAGACCGAAGAGCTTGTAGAACTAGATGAAGATGCCTGATAAGACAGGTTGGCCCGTACCTGATTTCTCAATGACATGATGCAATGAGGAGGTACGGAGGGCAGGCTGAGTCATAGTATTTAATAGAGTCCCTATAAATTCCAGGCTGTATAGGGACCAGGTTCAATTTGGCATGTTTGAGCTGCCTAAGATGTTGGAAAGCTGTAGCAAGTAATTCCTGGCTTGTAGAAGTCGATGCTTGAATGAGGTAGTGAGGAGCCAGTCATCTTGGAAACACTTAGAATCCTTTGAGTCTCAAGTGAGCTGCAACTACTGCCATGAATTTAGTAAACACCAAAGGGGGGCAGTACTCTGAATTGGTAATGATTGTCTCCCAGTAGAAAGGATAGAAATCTCCTGGATCGCCTGTCTATTTTAAAGTGATAGTAAGCATCCTGGAGATCTACAGAGAGCATCCAATCATCCTTGCACAGAAGAGGCAGGATAGACTGAACTGTAACCATTCAGAACGTTGCCTTTTTTACATGCTGATTCAATTTCCTTAGATCCAAAATAGTTCTTAGGTCCCCTGTTTTCTTTGGCACTAAAAAGAAGCAGGAGTACATTCCGAATCCTATTCAGGTGGGACCTACTGGATGACTCTTGTAGCAGCTTTCATATTTTCTGAGCTGAATCTTCCTTCTGATTGGGTGGAATGTTGGGAAGTTTCTTTCTGTGAACAGGGTGATTAAGGGAAAATGGTATGTAGTAATCCTCTGGATATGATTCTTAGCACCTATGAATTTTTTGTGATCTCTGTCCAGGTGTTTAGGTGCAGAGAAAATTGTTCTAATATCGACCCCTATTCAGCGAACGCTGAAAATAGCAAAACGACAGATAACCAAATTTTTTCCTAGGGAAAGAATTTGGTTGTCCGTTCCTGTCGTTTCGCTATTTTCAGCTCTGTGTTGGAAAGGTACGGGTTGGGTTCAGATAAGTGTGCGACTGGGTGTCGGTTAGGTGAGTTAGGGTTAGGGCGCGGGTTAGGTATGTATGCGATTGTGTGGACGTGAGGGTTAGGGCAGGTTAGGTGAGTTAGGGTTAGGGCACAAGGGAGGTATGTGTGCGACTGTGTGGATGTGAGGGTTAGGGTGGATTAGGTGAGTTAGGGTTAGGGTGCGAGGGAGGTATGTGTGCGATTGTGTGGACGTGAGGGTTAGGGCGGGTTAGGTGAGTTAGGGTTAGGGCACGGGTGGGGTGAGTGTGCAATAGTGACGGACCTTAGGGTTAGGGTTTGGTGTTTGTACAGTTTAGTGTAGGTTAGCTGTAAGATTTTGGGTGTATGTGTGTGGATTGACATTTGTTTGGTGTGCTTGTGTAGTGTGTATGTGTTTTGGAACAGCAAATTTTTTCCCTAGGAAAAAATTTGCTGTTCTGAATGTTCGATGTTGTCAACATTCGCTGAATAGGGGTCGATGTTAGAACATTAGAAATTGTGAAATTTCGATGTTCTAATATAGACCCCAACTGCCTACTGAGGACAGTCAGGCAATGCTTCAGGAGCTCTGTTAGGGCCTATTAGAGAAGAAATCTCTGAAGCCCTGATTCGGTGGATCCCATCTGCCTCTAGGGAGATGTCATCCAGTGAAGCCTCTTTCTTTGCCTCTGGAGGAAGCATCCCTGCACAAATCCTGGAAAGGTCTCTGAGATTTTTAGAACCACCTCTTCTTACCACCACATTGGTTTCTAGAGAAAAGTATGTTGAGGGGTAGAAAACTTGACTCCTGTGCAGACAGAGTCTTTCCTTCCTGTTCACTGCAAGTGAGTGTATCCTTAACCGAAGGCCCGAACAAAGGAGACACATCAAAAGGGGCATTGACAAAAGATGGCTTGAAGCGTTCTGCAAAGTGACATAGCCTTATCTAGGCATGCCTCCTAATGGTTATGCCTGAACTGGCGGCTCGTGAGGCACCCTGCGCTGCATGTAAGATCAGCCTCATTGATGCATTAGAAATGGACAGAAGAGTGGCCAGTTGTGGAGAAATCTTCTTGATATCCTCCGCAGACATGGACTCTGAGACAGTATTTGAAAGTTCCTTTGTCAAATCTCACTGTAGATGGGTAAAATGCACCAGGTAGTTTAACAACCTCAGCATGAATGTAGCTGAGGTAGCTGAGGCATGCACACACTTTCCAAATCTGTCCATTGCTCTGGACTCCGATTAGGTGGATGGACAGAAGAGCTTTGTTCAGCTACCTTCTTCCTAGGGACTGCTGCCACAACTATGGCATCAACTGTGATTCCCTTGATCCAGTGGGTTCTATCAGTAGGGGGAATTAAAAACATGTCCAGTTGCTTGGGAACAGGCTGGGCAGTGTCAAGTTCCTTCAAAGCCCGGAAGGAAACCACGTCGAGAAGTTCGCTGGGGGGGCACCCAAGACATAGAAGGTCTAGCACTGAAAGCCTCCAGAAACACTGATTCATTGGAAGAAGGAGATTGGGAAGACCAGCCACCCTTCTGTTTTAGGATTTTGAGGATGTCTCCAAAGGAGATGTCATTGGGTGGTGATCAGGCCGATCCTTCTCCCTCATCAAAATCAGTGTCTTCCATGAGACACTCCATGGATGAATCTATGTGCCTCCTCTTTGAGGATTTCGAGGATGTCTCCAAAGGAGAAGTCATCGGGTGGCAAAAGGCGGGGATCCTTCTCCCTCATCAAAATCAGTGTCTGCCGTTAGACACTCCATGGGTGAATCTATGTGTCTCCTCTAACACGTTTTCTTCTGAGGGACCTATTCCATGCGGTGTTCAGGAGAGGTATCAGAAGAGGGTGGGATTCCTCAGAGGAACCTGTCTGATGGCTGCCTTGAACTGGGTAAACCTGTGGAACAGGTCTGATGTGCTCAGAACTCGGACCCAATGAGGGGTGGGGGGTGGGATCCATGATAAGAGAGGACGGTTCTCTGTGTAAACAGAAAACCCCTTCCACAGCCTGGAAATCTGATGGACCAGCAGAACCCCCCCCCCTTCAGAGCTGAAGTCACTAAAGAAGGAAGGTTGGGACCCTCCAAGGAACCGAGCCTCACACGGAGAATCAGATCCGAGATGTCCAGGGCCGAAGACCCAAGGGGCAGGGATAGATCTGACAAATTTTGAGCTGAACCCTACCCCATCAGACCCATTACCAACCTCTCGGATCAGAGATCCACTCTGATCCAAGGTTATTGGAGCAGAACAGGTTGTGGATACCATTAGATTCGAGGAGGGGAGCTTGGTCAGATCCGATGTAGAACCTCATGGGGATCACACAACCTGGGCCTCTGAAACCACAGGTCAGATCAGAGAAGGAAAAAGCATGGGCATGGCAGATGCACTCACGGATCCATGTGGGTAAGGAGCTGATAGGATCCCCATCTGGATCTGAGCCCTGAGAAATCTCCACACCATCCTATCTACAATTGCCTCTGTCAAGCTCCTCAAAGACCTGGATTATGCCATGGACACTGGTCTGGAATGCTTCATTGGTGTCTGGAACAATTAGGTAGGTATGGATGGAGAGACAGGCTTCAAAACATACTCCAGCATACAATCTCTGCTGGTCAGATCCAAAGGTTTGGGATCCGAGTTGGAGGTGGATGACAAAGGAGAGCTCACAGCAGGGGTTAAGCCAGTCAGATCTGGCAGCCCAAAGGAATTCTTATCCAAAGAGGTCAGATCCAAAACCTTCCTAATCTTTTCTAAAGATTCTGAAGAAGCTCTCAGATATTTTTGAAGGATATTTCTTAGTCTCCGAGGAAACTTCTGATGCTTTGGAGGTGGGTTTGAACTCCAGAAGAAGCCTGAAGTAAGCCTTTTAGGATTAATTTATTAGATCTGACAGAGAGTATCCTGGGGGTTGAAAATGATGCAAATGGCACAGGGAGAGTTGAGATGGTCAATTTCCAGACAATAAACGCACTTCTTGTGGGCATCAGAGTTAGGGATCTTATGCCCACAGGAAGTGCACGTCTTGAAACCCATAGGTTTCTCAGACATTTTAGCCAGAGATAGAAATAGTAAACTCTAACAATAAAAATGGGTTATGCAAAAAATGAGTGCAACCTGAAAAAATGGGTAAACAAGATACTAAGTCACACACTTTTTTTAATCTTTCTATATAATTGTATATAGACAGAGAAGGTAGATACCTAAAATAGAACGAGAAAAAAGTAAAGTACCAAAAGTGGTATGAAGAGTCAGAGAAGGGAATAAAGGAATGGCAGGAGGACAGACATGGAAAACCCCTAACGCCAGAGAAAGTTAGAGGTAGGAATGAAGGTGTCAATAACTTTAACAGGAAAGAGAACAAAATGTAGTCAAAAATGTTTAAAGAAATGATACAAAAAAACATATTTCTAACAGCTCAAGATTGATCGCCCATCTTTCCACGATGGCAGCAAATGAGATCTGGGGGAGTTGGGATTGAAATACAGCATTATGGGTACAGGAAGAAGCTTGAAAATTGGATCTGAAGTCTTGTACATGCTGCTGAATCAGATCTGAGGGTCGAATCCAATACCCATTTGTGAGGAAGAATGAAAAGGACAACAGCAGATCTGTTGATGTTGAGCTGTCAGCCATTCATTCAACAGTAAAAGTTGCCTGCTTAGACTGTCCAGAAGAGCATTCTCTTTGCTTCTCAAGTAAATCATCTGAAGGATAAAATTCACCAGAAGTGTTCCCAAGTAATCACTGCAAGTGTTTAAATGGAGTAAGAACTAATCATTCCCTGGCTACTGAAGTACCCCAATACCTTGTCTGTCACAGTTTGCAGAAATCCAGATCTGAAAGCTGAAAGAAGTTTCTAGATGCAGCTAATACCTATATGAAGTTGATGTGATACTCTACTTGTGACAAAACTGTTAGCCCTGAGCGCCTGAACAATTAGGGGGCCAGTAATGAAATACTATCTGCCAAAGGCGAGCACAAAATACCATAACAAACATCTAAGCAGTATAACACCACCAAATAAAAACAGTGTAATGCACAACAATACACAGAACTATTAAATTACAATTTTTGAAGCAGGTTGCGCCTTCCTTCACCACCCCCCCTAAACTGGAGCTCTTACCTCAGCTTCATTCTCTGAAAATACTTCCTCTAATGAAAGAAAATGAAAAAGATAAACCAAAACACCTTTTCCTTTTTGTCACAGATACCATTACAGAATGCCTATCTATTCCACTGCTTCAAAAATTCCTATACCTATATATTAGAGGAAGAGTTTGCTCAAAACACTGAGCACTCTGAATCCAAACATTGTGCGACATCACTGTAAATTTGTCATGTGATATCTGTCACTAAAGTACCATGACAGCAAATGAGGACGTACTACAGGGCTTTTACAAAGTTACTTATTTTGAACTGTTATCGTTAACAAATACATGAAAATAAGGTGCCAGGCTTACCTGTGTTACTTGTGATCAACACTTTGTTGTGAGATCATGCATGTACAATACGTTTGTTTTCTGTTTAAAGACAATTAATGGCATTTCACAGAATTCACCTTTCTCTGAGATACTGCAGTCTAACAGTTGCAATACTTAAGTAGCAAGAAGGTTTTACACACGCATGAGTTTTTATTGTCAATGTTTCACTGCCAGCTTGATACTTCACTAGTGAGCATTAGCCACGGAGTATGGCCGCCACGGTGGTGCAGCGGTTAGCATTGTCGCCTAACAGCAAGAGGTTCTCCCATTTGATTCTTGGCTGGAGCACCTTCTGTGTGGAGTCTGCATGTCTTCCCCTTGGTCGAGTGACATTTAAGACATGCAGGTAGGTGCGTGCGTGAATGGGTGTTCCTTCTTTGAAGGTTGGGCGTCGGGCTTGGAACTCGGCACCATAAAAATCCACTGCCAATCAAAGACAAACAACAACAACAAACAACTGACTGCTGCCCACCCAGGAGACCCAGGTTTGATTAGTGACACTAGTGCTTGATTGTTAGCAGGGAGTTAAGCAAAATAACATTATGTGTGAGCAACAGGCAGTTGTTACACTGCTTGAGTCTTGAGTATACCCAGTGCTATGAGGCTGCCAAGAGAATGGCACATACATACATACATATATGTATTTATATATATATGCAGGGATTCACTTCATAACACTGAAAGCTCAAAACACTGAAACCAAAACAATGAAACTTCAAAATCTTGAAAACTCAAAACACTGAAACTTCAAAACACTGAAAACACATATCATACATATACTGAGTTTAAACAACATAAATCATAGCACTTTCCACCAAGTGTAAGCAGGGGGGCAAGCCCCCCTGCACCCCCATGTGGGGGGCTGTGCCACCCACACTCCCTGCTACTTATATATCAACTACAAGATTGCACTTCAGTACACTAAGTGCAATCTTGGAGTTGATATATTTAAGTAGCAGGGGGTGTGGGGGGTACAGCCAACCACATGGGGGGTGCAGGGGGGGGTTGCCCCCCTGCTTACACTTGGTAGAAAGTGCTATGATTTATGTTGTTTAAACAGTATATGTATGATGTGTGTTTTCAGTGTTTTGAAGTTTCAGTGTTTTGGTCTTCTATATTATGAAGTTTTCTTATTTTCAGTGTTTTGAGTTTTCAGTGTTATGAAGTGAATCTATATATATATATATATATATATATATTTTTTTTTTTTCTTTTCTTTACGCGTTCTGCACACATATCTGCCAACAATCAACCTCCCTAATTGGTACTGTGTTTATTTTTTTTTTCAGAGCTACTGAGGGGGAGGCATCATTTAGGCAGGTATGAGAGTTCCATGTGTCCTTGCCAACACCCTTGCAATGAGGACGTTTGCTAATTAGGTTAGATTCTCAGCTGTGTGAGAAGGATACTGCAGCAGCTACATCTTCCCCTACAAATGTATCTTCTTGTGGACTTACAAAATGAATGCTACCACAAATCTACGGCATGGTGCTCCACATGCAGATCCCCCACAGTCATCTTTGAAGGACTGCTGCAAGCTAAAAATGGCTCCAACCTTCCTCCTTAAGAAGGGCAGTGCCATACTCTTGGCCAGCAATCAAGCACATAAACCACTAATCAAACTTTGGTCACCTGGGCAGCAGACAAAACTTTACCCATTTATGTCACCAGGATTGTGTAAAGCCCCAAAAATCACTGATGGGGTTAGCAAGCCATCAATAGAAGTTTCTGAAACAGAGAAAAAATGCTTATAGTTTGATTTCTGGGCTTTCTGAAATTCCATCTCTGAACTAGTGCTTTCAGCATACTGTGGGACATTACATAGAAGCTACTTCTCTTACCCATTTGTCTGCAGTAATAAAAAGCCAATTTTCCATAAACTGAAAGTACCTTTTTATTTTGTGCTGTGGAATTAGAATGGGGTAAAAGCAAGATTTACTCTATTTATTTATACATTTGTTATCTGGGTAGGTGCACTGGTCTGAGGACCGATTTCAAGCATGACCCCAGACACTAAGGCAAAAGAATAGTATTTTAAATACAGATTTACAATATTTAGAAAGAGACTAACAGATCTAAAGGTCTTCTAAAGACTTTACAATATGACTATACAGAAACATAGCCAGAGAAGTATGTAAACAACAAAAGTCACAGTCTATGTGGGTGTAAACGACCTGAAACAGACCTCTCTAGACTATATGAAGAGAGACATCATGGGACTCTGTGAATGTGTTTCTCAGGCTAGTATGATCCTAACACTGAGAAGCTTGTACCTTCCCCAAGGATGATGCCATAACACAAAGAGAAGATGACTGACTAATAGTTGGTCAAGTTTCTGGTGTCATTCTAATGGGGGTGTAATAGCATTTGTCGGCATGGAAGGAGATGGTCAACAGACCATGCTGCTTTGCTAGAAATGCTCTGCACCCCTCTCCCCTGGTTTTTAAATATTAGTTGAATATTTTCTTGCCCATAGTGCTTTTTTTTAGGTAATGACAAACTGAAAGTACTTCTGACAGCAAATCAAAACCAAGAAAATTTAAAGGTGTTACTGCACAATGCTAGGAATCTAAATAAGAAACTCCACTCCCTACAAGCTCCCCTCACCCTAGAGAATTTGGACACCTGTGCAGTAACTGACACATGGCTTAAAGCTACAGAAAGCACACTGGCAGTGCAAGCCTATAATGCCTGCCACACATTTAGAACAGCTACCACACAGACTGTGGATGTGTCTCAATTTACATGAAAAATAAACATACCTCAAGGCTGGTCAAACAGGATGATGCATTTAAACTTCTCCACTTTCAAATCACACTGGAAAAATCCCATACCACTCCCTTGCAAGCTATAGGTCCTCCTCTATGAACCAGGAAGTCCATGATATGCATTTAAGCCTACTGGAAACACTCAGCATCCAACCCAATACCATATTCATGGGTGACTTAATGACCCCATTAAAAACTGGGAATCATACAAGACACCAAATGTGCAGACACAGAGATCCCCGGACCAGACTGTTAATATGCCAACCAGGTGTGCAAATAACTGAATCTGGTCCTCACTAGGACGTGAGAGTGCTGCATACCCCTAGTGCAATATCCTCTCTGATAAAGTCAGACCACAAAATGGGCTCCTTTTAAGTAAAAATAAAACCCGGAACCTGGGCAGCCAAGTGCTCCGGATTGTGCGGAATGCTCCGCATTTGAGATCAATTAAGCCCACTGTTCCGCTGTTCTGCAATGAGCAGCCGTTGCTCCCCTTTGTGACTTTAGGGATCTCGCAATGAAGAATGGAGTCTGCTGGACTTGTTTCTGCTAAGTGTATCATTATTCTAAGGCTGTGTCATTGTTTTGCATTACTGTACACATGGGCCTCTGCATTACCAACTGCCATTTTTTGCATAGCTACAAGTAACGATGTTATTTCTGAAGGATGACTGCAGTTAAAGTAGTTACACACAATAAAAAAAGCTGTAGGGCGTACATTTAAAACTGCAGGATATTTGTTCAGGAAGGTTACATGAAAATGTCAGAGCTGACTGGCTTAGGGATACATATGAGCTTTGTTTGAATGCTTGTATTTTTTTATTCAGTGTTTTTACTTGGCATGCCGCTTGGTTACTCTGATGTTAAACCGAAGAAGAATAATGTCATATTTAGTACTCTGTGAAACAATAGTAAATACAATTGATGTGCTTACTTATAGATGAATAATAAAATAAAACAAATCAGAAGATTAATCTTCTTAATTAAGCTACAGCCCCCCCCCTCCCCCCATTAACACATATATACTTTGGGGGAAATTAAGATAATCTCTGATTCCTTGCAGACAGCTAAGTGACATAAGAGATGCATTGTTCTACCTTCTTGACAGGTTGGGGGAAAGTGGATATCAAAGAACAGTCAGTTCCTAGATACGTTGTGCTTCTGCGTATTAGCACTCAACTGCTCTCTTTTTTGAGATAATTTCTGATGCTGGCAGTTTCTGCTCCTAGAGAGATTAATGGCTTAAGCTTAAAACAATGTAGGTCTGCTACCAGGCAAGTATGAAACAGACACAAAATGAGCAATAAGTTCTGTAGACAAAGAGGGAGACAGCTGGCCATAACTCAGATGAGAAAAATAAGAATACATATTGTGCCCTTCACATACTTTGAGGTCTTGGACAACCTCTGAATGTACAGATCCTGAAAAAAAAAAACAGTAAGTAGTTATGTCAGTAACACTTTTCTTACTTTCATGCCTCTGTAGCAGTTTGTGTGGAGAGAAGAGAACAAGAAATATGTTACTTTGTAGTCATGGTGGGAACTGTGACTTTAGAGAGACTTGAATGTTAAAGTAATGAACAGAGGCAGGATCCTAGGGTTTAGCTAGCCATACTTAGTGTACTCAAGTGAGTGCATTCTTTCTGAGCATATTGTATAAATGTTACAGGTGCAACAACACAGAATGCTTAGAACATTTTAAACGAGGGTCTAATAAATAGTGCTGTCCAAAACATGCCTACCTATTAGGAATGTGTTTTGTAAGATTAGCCTTTTTGGCTATAATTGGAACAGTTGAAAACAGCAAGTCATTTTCTGAAGAATGTATGTGCAGCAATTTAAGGACAGTACAATAACAATGGGGTAGCACTGACTGATTGATTGAAAAGCAGTAGACATCTAAGAGGCTTAGTACATTCAATGTTTGGGAGAAAAGGTTTGTAATGAGTGACATTGAATGTGTGACAGAAGGGTAAGATGACAGATTTGGGGGTCATGCTTCAGCTTGGGAATAGAGTACTTTTTTGAAAAAGCAGAGCTTTTATTATTTGAAGAAGTTCCCCAGGAGGGTTGGTCAAATGGAAGAAATGATTGGAGTTAACAGAGTGCGGGAGAAGATGCAGGTATTTTTGTGTCCGGCATGGGGATGAGTCATAACTTGGAAGAATAGGAGAGAAGCCAGGTAGAAAGAATTTGTTGTTTATGACCAACATGAATAAAGGAACTAGGGGTAAGCAGCCACCTAGCTAACTTGACTGCGATACAAAATGTAGTCATTTCACTTATGAAGGTAAAAGTACCTTCACCAGGTTGTGTGCATCATAATTAATGGAAACAGGTCACTGCTGTCTGAACCATACTGTCTGTATATTGCATTTTATCAATGGTTTCTGCTGACTTTCTTTAATTGAAGTGTGTCCTATTGAATTTTAAAAATATACAGTATTCACTTAATTCTTCTGGCCCATGGAAATGGTGCACTTTTACTCAGTGCGAAAATAGGGTGTTCCACATTTTCACTGTTTGTCACACATTGATAGGGTCTGTGTTCCACATTGGCCTCTTATGGGGTTGAGACCTATACTCGGAACCCCAGCTAGGCCAAGAAAGTTCAGAAACTAAATTAAGGCCAACTTCCTACTATTAAGTGATAACCTGGTAAAATTTCAAGCCACTATAAGCCCTGATAACACTGCTGGCTATGCAGAACTGTTCACAGAAACCCTAGAGATGCACTTTAAGAGCTGCATAGAGGCAACTGTACTCACTAGGTATAAGTGCAGAATAACCCAAAAAACAAAGCCACTCTAGTAGAATCACAACATTAATAGGTTAAATACGTACTGCTAGATGGCCAACAACCGTCTTTGTAATGTTAAATAATGCAGCGGCTGTACACGACTTGAACCAGGGAAACAAAATATTTAATAATACAAGCGAAAGAAAAAAAAACTATAAAATCAATATTTAAAAAAATCTAGTTAAGCACTTTCATCTGTTCAAACAGACTTCTTTAGAACAATTCATTCATTGAGTATACATGATTTTTAAAAACTTTATGGCGCCAAAGCCAAATAATTGATCAAATTAATATATCACCCCGAGGGGGGAATTATAAAGCACTCCTTGGGAGAAGAGAGAGTGTATGGCAAATGTTGACTGATGCTACTAGAGAGCCTGGAATTAATGATTTTATTACCATAAAACCTTTCCTGCAATTGTTATAAAACACTATATATATATATATATATATATATATATATATATATATATATATATATATATATTACACACATAACCATATGCAAATTACACTATTCATTATCACCATTCAATGGTTTTAAATGTTTTTAACAAGTTTTAGAAGTTAGAGTATGTGTATAAATAACACATATAACATATAAATATTATTCTAAAATGTGTTAGACAGAAGTATATTATGATAGACTGTATGGAATATTTTGAATATAATGTACATAAAATGTTTAGGCAATGTTTATGAGCCATTTAGGTAATGACACATAGTTTAGTATATTTAGTTACACTAGCACTTTAAACTTTGAACTGATGGCTGCTTTGGTGCCAAAAAGTTTTTAAAAATCATTTATACTCAATGAATGAATTGTTCTGAAGAAGTCTGTTTGAACAGATGAAAGCACTTAACTAGATGTTTTTTTAAATATTGATTTTATAGTTCTTTTTTCTTTCACTTGTATTATTAAATATTTTGTTTCCCTGGTTTGAGTCGTGTACACCTGCTGCATTATTTAACATTACAAGGACGGTTGTTGGCCGTCTAGCAGTACGTATTTAAGGTGTTGTTTTTGTGTTAATTTTTGGATATTTAACATTAAAAGTTGTATAACAGAAAGAAGAAAATCATGGCAGAAATTATGAGGTGCAGAATCCAGCAGGATAATAGCACTCCCATCAAACTAAACAAACTCAGAAGACAAACAATGCCTTCCAAAGCCAAATCTGTGGCAGACATGGACTCCCAGGCCAAGGACAACCACAAGGCATTCTTTAGCTCTGTCCATAACCTCAAAGGCAATACACAATTATGTGAATAGGTCATGGTTAATTGAGGCACATGTACTAAGCCAGAAGATATAACAAACCTATGGCAGACAAATACAGCTCTAACTGTATCCCTCTCTTCCCCTCAATTTCCTCTTAACCATCAAACATAGCTCTCTCCAAGTCCAAAAACTCTGCATAGATGGGTCCAGACAGGAACCCAGGATGCTTTCTAAACAGAACGAAGCACAACCTATCAGGCCATCTGGAATTGCTAGCAGTAGTTTCCAAACAGGCTTTGTGCTTCACAAATGAAGAACAGCAACAGTCATTCCTCTGGACAAAGGTGGGTTATCTACACAACCAGGAAAATACATACCCATAAGTCTCACTAGTCTCGTATGCAAAGGCATGGAAATGATCAGTAATTACATAGGAAACTTCCACACACTTGACTCAAACCAATCTGGTATGGGTATATTTGAATATTTCTTTGCCTGCAAAATGCAATGACTGGAGCTAGGCACTTTGTGAATACCCTGGGCACAGTAGATAAGCCAAAGGGAGGTGCAGAGAACTGATAGTGCGTGTAGCCTGCTTTGAAGCGTAGGTATCGTCTGCAAGATTCCCTGACTGGGATGTGCAGGTATGCTTCCTTTAAATCTAGTGTTGCCAACCAGGCGTCTTTGCCTAGCATAGGGAGCAGCTGGTGAAGAGTCAGCACTGTTGGTAACATATGGAAGTGAAATCTGCATCCCTGGGACACTATATTTAAAACCCATTTTTCCTGGGTAATGAGTTCCAAGTTCTTTGCATGAAGAGCAATCTTTCACCCCAAAGGGGCAGCCAGTTGAGAAGTGCTTAGAAGTCTTAAAAAGAAGTCATTGAAACAGTTTACCATAGGGGGAGTTGTAGTACTTCCAGATTTGGAAGTGGAGACCCCCCACTGCTTAGTCTTGTGCGTACCCTGAGACTGAAGCCTGGGAGCTCTGCTGGATCTGGGTTTGGACTGAGAAGGTCTGGAAGAGGCAGGAAAGGACCAGTTCTTGGAAGGCCAATGCCTACTAAACCTTGGAGGTTGTACTTGTAAAAAATCTTTAACAGTTTGCATAGATTTAGCTTTTTCCTCCATCTTTTTAAGAACTTCTTCTGCCTTGTTGTCAAACAGGCGGTCCTGGTTTAAGGGAGCATCCAGTAATTTCGCTTTAACATGACCTGGCAAGGATTGCTCCTTAAGCCAAGCATGCCTTCTAAGTACAGACCCAGTTACAGCAGCCCTGCAAGATGCCTCTAGTGAATCAAAACCACACTGCAGAGTATGTTTACCAATTTGTTCAGCTGAATGCAGTAAATCCTGTAAATCCTTACTTTCAGCACAATCAGGAATCAACATCATTTTCTGTTTAAGCACTCCAATAATATGCTGCTGATACTTTAACATATGAAACTGGCAGTTTAAGGCCCTGATGGCCAAAGTCGCAGAAGTGTATACCTCTATCAGAGGGGGTAGGATTTTTGGCAGTAGTAGCTTTAATGCCCTTGGGTCCCTGTAAAATGGTCTCAGGATCCACAGTAGGAGTTTTAAAAAGGAACTTGTGAGAGTCAGGGACCCTGTAATATCTATCAGGTTTTCTGGTAGCAGGAGGTAGAGAGTCAGGGGCCAAGCTAGATTCCGAAAAGGCATCATCAACAATGTCTAGGTACAGGAGGTATGGCTAAAGGCCTGTGCTGGGGCAGTAGTAAGAAATCCCTAAGCCTCTTTTTAGAATCAGAGAAATCCTGACTTTCCCAATGAAAATGCTCCCTGACAGTATGCAAGGTTTCACCAAAAGAGAAATCCTCTGGGAGAGAGGCAGAAGGAATAGAGTCCTCAGCATCAGAATCCTCCTAGGTAGATAAGGGTAAATCTTGGTCATCAGAGGAAACAGAAAATTCAGAATCCTGGTCAGAAGTATCATAAGCAAACTCAGTCCTAGGTCTCTTAGAGGGGGAAGGCTGGCTTCCCCTGATTAAAGTAATAACGTCTTCAGCCATTCTTATCATTTGTTTTTTAGGCATAGAGGCCTGACCATGAGGTCTGGGCGTCAGTTTTCTAGGCATGGTTCGAGCTTTAGGCCTTGAAGAAGAAGATGGCGTCGGTTTAATACGCAAGTCAGTAGGCCTGAATACACGTTCAGAAGCCGGTGCCTACACAGCGGCTCCGGACCCATCCAACGTAGAGACATCTGCAGATTCCACAGCTGAAGCATCTCGTGGCAAACCAGACTTCAAATGGGTCTCAGTAGCGGCCTGCAAATCTGAAGTAGCGGGTATCAGCTGCTGCGAAAACGCCTCACTGAGTACCGGTGAACTGGTGACTGGCTTAGGAGAAGCATCGCTGGCAGCTTTGGACCTAAGCAGCCTGTCTCTGTCTTTATCTTTGCGTTTTTTCAGAATGTCGGTAGTCGGATGGCTTACCGAAGACGTATCAGGATAATTGAATCGAGCACCAAAATATTTAGAAGTGAAAATATACCAACGACGGATAGTTTGTGGTTTAAATAAGGCATAAAACTGACAGCGAGGTATGTCTTGGTGCAGTAATGACACAGGGAATGAAGCATTTGTCATAGTACTGCCCCTTTGCTCTTACTCTTTTGCCAGTTTTTCAGAGGGAGGACCAAACAAAAGGGTTCTGTACAGAAGGGTCAGCCAACAAATGAATCCTATCCTATTCTGAGAATGCCTGGTCTTCAACTAGGCAAACATGTAAAACTATGGCTGAGTCTACTATACCAATAGCCACTGAGTTATACGCACATTTGATGGCATGCCAACCTACTTCATTTACAGTTTAAGCCAACTTTAATTCTTTATCTTTCTCAAAGGCAATTAGAACACAGCACTACAACCTCTGTTTGATTAATGCCCTTACCATTATGCAGTACTGAACAGGTTCTGATGTAGCAGCTGCATTTATTCCTTTCCCAAATCTTTAGAAGTTTCTTCTTTATTTACTAGTAAGAATAGTTCTCCGCAATCTTTTAAGACTTATTAGGCTCTGTATTCCTGATGAATGAGAATCATATTCTAAAGAACTAATTTCTTATGCAGTTACTGATAAAGCAGTAGTAAGATTATTCAACAAAATTCAAGTCAAAAGTGGTCATTCCCAAGATCATCTTTACTGCGCCTTTTTAAAATGGCTATTGCAATCGTAGCAAAACCTGAGGACTATATTTTCTTCTTGTCATTCACCAATAAAGTACAACTTCCAGCACTAAAGTATGCTAAGATTTTCCCAGCACTTAAATTAACCAAAGATGTACAGCCAAGAAAGGTTATCAGTTAAAGGGAGAGTGCCACAGATTTTCAACTGTTTAATTGTTTTGGTAAGTATTTAAGTCATGCGATCCTATTGTTTACAGTCAGTCAGCTTTTTAACTAAGAGCTCAAGATATCTAATACTTAGCTAGCGTCATTAAGAAAGATATTTGAAAATACTACATATTCTTCAATTTTGGGCTATACAAACAAGTACAGTCCACTAACAAAACTGTTATGGGACAAGATACAATTAAAATGTATTATTAATTTCAGTTCATTAATGAGGCTATAATATGATTGTTAAAAGGCAAACATAATTTGTATGCAGGGCTGGGAAAAATACAGCTTCATAAGCTAAAGTAAGCTAAAGTTATCACTGTGTCTTAAACTGCATTCTGAAAAAGTAAGTGTTACATTAAGTCGAGGCATGTTAGTTACAACAAAAATGAATCTGTTAACCTAACTCCTCCAGGCTAGGACTGCGTTTTTGCTAGGGAAGGTATGAAACATCCAAGGTCAGAAACAAGACCCCTTGGAAGCAGGTGGATCATGTATAGAAAGGTGTTCACGTGAAGTCCGAGGTGAAAATCAAGAGGGATGAGGACATTTGTAAAATTTTCTATTAGAGTAATTGAAACGTAATAAAATTGCATGACTAGTTTTGATAAGAAAAATGTATAAAAGATGTAGTTTGTCTCTCTTCAGAGAGACTGATTTATCAATGGCTATGAAGACTGTCTGCCAGCGCTGTACGAATAAAATTTCTGTTTGCACATCCTGAAGTGTTGTTCCTGACTGAGGGCATATAAGGTAAATTCTTAATGTTATTTATTTATGACCATAACAAAAACCATAACAAGGTTTCAGGACAGGACATTGTACAGTATCACCAATTTATATCACAACTGTCTCTATATATAGAAACATGGAAAATGCTTCTTGATGTGTGTCATTTGTTTGTGCGCTTGAGCTGGGCCTTCATTTTTAAATTCACTCATTTATTTATTTCTCTCTCTGTTTCTTCACCAGATAAGTAGTGACCTATATGGGGCTTTTTTTAAGACTCAGCCCAGGAGCACTGCCCGGTTAAGTGCCTTGGTTAGAGTCCTACAGTATACATATTATAGCCAAAATAAATTATATAAAATATATACAATATTTCCATTAAAATAGAAATAAATCCTTGACGTAATGATCATGAAGAAATGTTGTCTTTAATGATATTAACCAATAGGCAATGGATTTTATTTCACAGATGTACTCCTTTGATTTATTTTTTTTTATGTTGCACAATGGTGATGTATATCCACTTGCATAATGTGCCAAATGTAGCATTGCAGTATAGATCACAAAACAACCAGGTCAATAAAGCACGACCACTTATAGAGTAGAACATGCAAGTCAACTGTAAAAGTCTTACATAAGAAATTCATCACATATTAGCTGTATTATAATATACACACTTTGTTGCATTAAAACATAAGTCACACTAACAATGACAGAGCATGTACTCACCGAAACAGGCTTGTTTTAAATAAATGAAACCAACTTGTTTGTGTGTGTTTGTGTGGTTATGTGTATATATATGTATGTATATATATATATATATATATATATATATATATATATATATATAAAAACTCTTGGTGAAAATCCTAAATTAAAAAATAAAACATCAACAGACTGCTAAACAAGTAGCTGTGACATTAGAATAAATACAATTATACTCCTTTTCTGGTACTCCTTAAAGATTGCACAAACAAGCACTAAGATCTAAAATTATAGCCAGAGCAATATGTATATAACATGTAGGAACTATTAGAGAATTAAGTTAAGACAAATGCTTTCAATGAAGACAACAATGGTATTAGACAATGACATTATGCAGGTTTTTATTAAAAATAATGAAGAACTAATTAACTGAAGAAAATATTGAATCTTTCCTGAAACTAGTTACTAAAGAGACAGAACGCCAGAAAAAAATAAAAAAGTAAAGTACAAGGAAATGAATGAATAATACCAGGGATGTATACACTATTTCTGCAGAATACAGTTTATTACATTAACTTTTATAAATCTTCAAGAAAAGTACAAGATCCCTATAGTAAAACATGATAAAGAGCAAAACTCTATCGTGTTTTTACAGGTTGATATATCTCCTAAATGTTGACAACAAATGATTTATTACCATTTTAACAGGATGATTACAATTAATATTAATGTCTTTTAGTGATGAGAGGTTTAAAACTTACAAAGACAAGATACCACTGAAAGAACTACAACAATAAAATAATTTGCAAAGACCATTAGAAAGGAAGTACAAGTTTAGATATTGAGAAGGATGTGATTCACTAAACTGGAAATATTTATTTAAAGATTTAAGAAGCATATAGTTACCCTAGTACTTAAATAGGTTTATTACCTAGACTACATTATTATTCACAAGCATACATTAAATTATGAGTTTATCTGCCATAGGCTGTTGAAATAATAAAGTAAACAAAAGTGTTGCCCTCTTTCTCCACTCCTTTTTGCCATAGCAATGGCATGACTGACAGACTTAATAACAGAAAAGACCCTATATTTTTATTTTATTTATTTATTTATTTAAATTTGTTGACCGGGAGTGTCCGACTGGACTTAGGTCCATTTTCAGTGGAGGCCCGGGGAGAAAAGCTCCACAGTAAAATAAACAGACAGTAGTTACACTGGATTACATAGCGATTAACAATTTAACATAGCAATTACTTACAACATATTTATAGATGAAGAACATAGTACATCAGTAGACAACTAGAATCTTTATCTGTGAAGTACATAACGGACATTAACAAATGTTACAGTGAGAAGTTCCTGCTGTATAATAAGTACTAGGCTTATGAGCATCTGAGCTTGCTATAATCAAGGTAGTTAGTGGAGTGGAAAGAAAGGTAGTGGTTGGATGGGGTGGATGATATTAGAGTGGGAGTTGCAAAGGCACAGCCAGCATGTTTTTAGGTGCGCTTTTAGTAAAGTTTTGAAGTGGGTGCATGATGGTACGGAGGTAATTGTGGGTGGGAGTGAGTTCCATAATTTGGCTATGGTGCAAGAGAATAGTGCTTCACCAGCAGAGTTATTGGTTTTAGTGATCTGCAAGTGATTTTTGTTGCTGGATCTTAGTGGTCTGGTGGTGCGATAGGGTTGGAATAGATTCTGGAGTGATGGGACATGTAGTGGATGGTTTACTAGTTTGTGGGCGAGTGAGAGTTGATACCACTGAAGGAGGTGAGGGAGTTCAAGCCAGCCCAGTTCAGCAAGTGAGAGACAGTGGTGACTGTGGTGAATTTGGCGATTTTGTTGTAGCAGGTCTCTAGCTTGTTTAGATCACATTTCCTTAGGTTGGTATATATTGGAGAGGCATAAAGGAGGGTGGAGATAAGGTGGGAATTTGCTATTGAAATCTTTGCTGCTTTGGTGAGAAATTGCTTATTTCTGTATAATGCTCCTAGTTTTTTGTGGACTTTTTTATGGTCATGGATATGTGAATGTCAAATTTTAGTTTATTGTCTATTTCCACTCCTAGCAATTTGGTGTGCTCAGTTGGGTATACAGTGGTGTTGTCTTTTGCTGTGATGTTAAAGTGAGAGTTGTTTTGAGTATGTTTGGTGGGTTGGAAGATAAGTAGTTTAGTTTTGTTTGGGTTGACTATTAATTGGGCATTGGATAACCATGTTTCAACAGAGGAAAAGGCTTCCTGTGTGACTTTTTGCAGTTTGGGTAGGGACTGGGCTGAGCAGATGATGGTAGAGTCATCTGCGTATTGTATGAATGTGCCATGTTTGGTGGCAGAGGCTAGATTATTGGTATAAACAGAGAAGAGTAGGGGTCCAAGGATGGATCCTTGGGGAATCCCTATGGAGACAGGTAGTTGGGGAGATATGTCATTCTGCCATACAACGGATTGTTGGTGGTCAGACAGGTAACTCTGAAACCAGTTGGTGACTGATTGTGAGAAGGATAGGTTATTGAGAACAGAGATAAGTTGTTTGTGTGGGACCATGTCAAATGCTTTAGATAGGTCTAGGAAAGTAGCAGAAGAGAGATAGCCATTGTTTTTATGCTGAAGGACAGTGTTAGCAAATGAGAGTAAGGCAGTGGTGGTGCTATGGTTTGGTCGTTAACCATGCTGAGTACTGGAAAGGAGGTTGTTAGTAAGGAGGTAGTCTGAGACCTGAGAGTGTATACATCTCTCTAGTATTTTGGAGAGTGGAGTGAGAATAGCTATGGGGCGGTAATTGGTTAGTTCTGTGGAGGGTCTGCCTTTGTGGAGGGGAATTATATGTGATACTTTCCACAGTGTGGGAACGTAACTTTCTGACAGAGATCGGTTAATCAAGATGGATACTGGGTAGACCAGAGCATCAGCTGCGATTTGTAGGTATTCACTTGGGAGGTTGTCTGCTGCTAATTTGATGGGTTTAAGTTTAGTTAAGAGTTTTTTTATGTTGGAGGTAGGTACAGGAGAAAAAGAGAAGGCAGTGGGGAGATTACTAGTTGAAGGTGTGGGTTGGGGGGAGGGGCGTTGTGTTGTTTAGCTAGTGATAGTATGGTTTGAGTGAAGTGTGTGTTGAATGAGGTAGCAATATTTTCTGAGGAGTGAGGGATGTTAAGAGGAGGGGTACTGACTTTACCTGGGTGGAGGATGAAGTTTATGGAGGACCAGAATTGTTTGGGGCTGTGTTGTGAGGAGTTTAGGGCAGACTGGTAGTATTGGAATTTGTCCTGTTTTATTAGCTTTTTGACTCTATTGTGTAGTTGTAGGAATTTCTGTCTAGCTGAGGGGGTTTTGGTTTTGCGCCAGTGCTCCCAGGCTTTATCCCTGTTTTTCATTTCTGACTTAGTGGTTTTCTGTAGCCATGGGGAGGGTTGGGCTTTGGTTCTGGAAAATCTTATGGGGGCATGGTAATTAAGGATGTTCAGGAAGGTAGTATTAAAAAAATTCAACTGCGTCATCTAGACTGAGGTACTTTAGAGGATGCCAGTTACATTCTTTGAGGGATGAGATGAATGTGAGTGGGTTAAAGTTTAGTTTTTTACGTATTTGACGGTAGATGACAGGTTTAGCTTGGTATAGGTATTTTTTGAGTAGGAATGTTGGGGAGTGATCACTGAGGCTATCTGATAAGCAGCCTGTTATATATGACTGGGGGCTCTTACTGACTAGTATTCAATCCAGGGTAGTGTGCTTGCTGGAGTTTTTATTTATCCTGGTTGGTGAATGGACTAGTTGGGTGAAGCCATGAAGGTGTACATGATGGGTTGGATTGTTGCCAGAACAGGATTGCCAGTCAATATTGAAATCACCTAAGATGATAGTTTCTTGGGGGAGATGGTGGGTAGACCAGCTGAGGAGGTTTTCTAGTGGAGGGATGTTTTGGCCAGGTGGGAAGTAGCATCCAATTATGTTGATGGTTTTGTTTTGGTTAATTTTGAGGTTGGTATATATTATTTCTTCATTGCCTATTTGTGGAGCTGATGATTTTAAGATCTGGATGTTTAGATGCTGTTTAAATATTATAGCTACACCACCTCCTTTTTTGTTTAGCCGGTCTACTCTTAGTATGCTGTAACCTGTAGCGAGTATATTTGCTCACTGGTAATGTGAGGTTTTAGCCAGGTTTCTGTCAAGATGACTATATCTGGAGAGTACAAGTCTATGGTGGCATGGAGTTCATGGACTTTGTTGGATAAACTTCTAATATTTAGGCTTAGTAGAAGGAAGTCACTTGGCTTTCTATTGGTTGTAATATGGGAGAAGTTGTGGTTTCTAGTCTGATTATGAGGACTGGGGTTGGAGATGGTAGGGCCAGGGTTGGGGTGGATGTCTCCACTTAGGGCTAGTTTTGATATGCATGAGATTATTAGTTTTCTCAGTTTTTGAATGTGTTTGCTTATAAGGGAAACTTTATGATTGTGCTCTGTGGGTAATAGGTATGGTGGGAGGGTTACTATTTTTAAGTTGCAGGGATGCTTTATGTTTGAGTAATATAGTTGGTAGAATATGTGGGGGTGCATAGGGATGGTTCTTGAGCTGGTGGGAGGGGAGCTGAGTGTGGGTGAGAAATGAGTGGTGGTGTGAGTAGTAGTACAGTGGTAGTGGTTGAGTGGGGGAATGATGGAGCTTTGGTAGGATGTAAGATATGCAAGGAGAGTGCATGCAGTGAGCATAGGAAAGGTATGCTTGTACATGTTAGTTGAGGAGGTGCGATAGTAGTGGGAAGATGGAGGAGGTAGTGTTGGGGTAGCGCTGTGGTTGGCTATTGGAAAGACGGGAGGGGTTTGAGTGCAATAAAGGTGGGACCACTGGAGGCGGGAGGGAATAGGGGGCAGAGTGGGGAGCGAAGCAGGTAAAGACCCTGTTAGTTGCTCGTATGAGGGGGCTGGAAACAATCACAAAGCAATATTTTATATATATATATATATATATATATATATATATATATATATATATATATATAAAAGCAATATATGGAAATAATCAAAATAAACAACTACCAAAAATAATGCTTTTACTTTTGCACACACCATATTACTAACTATGAATAACATTAATAATTAACATTAATAATACTTTAATATAACTGTACTCTTCCTTAAAGAGATGTGAAAGAATCTCAGGGCATAAATTTAATGAAAATAAAACATCATTTTGCTTGCTTACAGTTTGATGTGGACATAGACCCTTACAATAGCTAGAATTTTAAACAAGCTAGATATCTAGGATTCCCTTTACCAAACACATTTGAAAAACATGATACAAATGAACTATGACAGGATTGTTAAAACACATTATTGTTAACTGGAACATTTTTATACTTTACACTTAATTAAAACACTGCTATTACAGATTGTGCAAAGGATATATACAAATTCCTTATCACAAAATAGACATTGCTGTAAATTATTACACAAATCTTTAATTTTTTTATGGTATCCAAACAGGTCAAGAACAGTATTACTATCACATTAGGACATAGAATATAGGTGGAAAAGGGTTGCCTAATACTGGCCTAATATACACAGCACAATGGCAATCTATGCTTTGAAACAGACATAATAGTACAAATGTTTAGAGTCCCACATCGGTCAATAAGTAAAAGAGATGATGAAATGTTGTTAATTTCAGTTATTTTCAATGTTCAATCTCTATTTCCTACAGATTCAGGTTACTTAAAACTTTTAAAAATGTCATCTTTAAAAATTGTGAGATAAGAAATGGTTATATTCCATATTCCCATCTTCTTCTGCATCATGTTTCATACAAGGATCTAATCATGAGGTAAATATATTGGAAAAATAAGAATGGACATCCACAAAGCTACAGAATAAATTTACCCCACTGTGTACTGTCTTTAGTATACTGCTAAGTACTACCTTGATTCGAAAAAACTGACTCCTGATACTCCCTTGGGAAGTACAGTTACTCTACCATTTTCCTGACTGGCACACATGAATGTCTGGTATGCTAATGCATATCTGACCCTCCTGTGTTTGGCACTAAAGGTAGCTCTGTGTTGCTTGACAGCTCTACGCAGCTGTAGAATACAAGGCAGTTGCTTGCAGTACAGCTTGCCTTGTCAATTAGGTACAGCAGCTACTTGTAAAAGATTGCTATACGGTATTCACCGGCATTTTACAGTCACTGAAAATGCATGTGGTACCAGGGTCATTATCATGCTCTGTGCGCTCCAACTAGTTGGAGTTTGTCTTTATCGGGGGGGGGGGGGGGCAAGGTATTGTGCAGAGTCAAGTTTCCCTGCATCATGTATTCTAGTACGGATTTTCATATCATCCAATGTAGATAAAGTGAGTCAGTGCTACATCACCACTAGCAGATTACTCAGTGTTGTGTGCTGAGTAACATACTAGCAGGAAAGGGGGTGGATACTGCAGGAATGGACACTGTACTGTTTTTTTTCTGTATGCCACTGGCCTTCTGTAGGTCATGCCACAGGTAAATGAGTGGTGGGTGGCTCCATAGCTCATGGATTAGTGGTTGGGATGAAATGGAGTAGGATCCTGCAAAGGGTCTTGTACGATGTCCCTCCATTGTGCTACAGTGATCTGTAAACCATATAGTGCTTTGGGTGCCATTTTGTGATGCACAGAGCCAGGTGCAGTAGCATCGCTTGTTTCTGAACCTGACCCATAGTCTTTTCATTTTGGTTTAATTATACAGAATATTCAAACTTGCTAGAAGTAGAAGATATTTTAAGTAAATCTGAACTTGAGGTAAGTGGTGAGATTTTGTTTCAAAGTATCAGACAATTTGTAGTATCTAGAATGCAAGGTATGACCTCGTTTAAACTACCAAATTTTCCAAATGCAATAAAACATTTCACAGTGATTCTATCAAAAAACGTGCATTAAAAACTATCATATCTTTGTAAAAATGTGCTGCACTATAAATATAAATCTGGTAAATTAGACAAATTTGACCCATGATGAAAAAGAATGAATGCTAAATTCAGAGTAAGTAAAACAACTGCATCTCAATTCATATAAATACGTACTAGGAAATTTCCATGCCAAGCTTTTTATACACCATAAAAGTAGAAAAGCTATGAATATCAGGGTAATGACTTATGCTAGAGATACAAATAAAATGACTAAATCTGAATGGCAACATATTTTATGGATGTGGCTTACTTTTTGATTTTTGAGCCAAGTTATACGGATCTGCATAAGTCTATGGACAGACAATTTAAAATGAAACACTACATTTTTTAACGCTCAAATTAAAGACCAAACAACCCTCTTCTGTATTTACTGGGAACAGCTAAAAGGATAAAAAATTGGAAAAAGCATTTTCCAACCTCATTTTTGGAATTCATCAGCATAATCACTCATCAGCATAATCACTACAGTTTATAAATAATATATTAGTTATAAATGAGAAGGAAAAATCCTATTGTGGACAGGATTTTTTTTAGATAAGACTAGCTTCTGTCTTAAAAAATATAATAAAAATATGTAATAAACTGATAAAAATGTACGTGATAAACAGCACAGAATGATACAAAGAAATATGGAATTTCAGCATGTTGGGTGTAGCATTACATTGAACCAAAGCAAGAAAGAGACGGTATCAAGTTAAGATTTAAGGAAGATGCAATGCCTGAAAAGGAGACTTCTGAACAAATGTGTAGAACTATTGTTTCATAAACTCATTGACAATTACATCACAAATGGCTAATGGAAAAAGAGGACAGAAACTTTACATCATAATATTAGATATAAATACTTAAAAGACAGTAGGATGACTGATACATGGGAGATAGGAAATTCACCCCGGGGATCACGTCAGTTGCCCTGCTAGACAGGGGTCCAGGGAAGTAAATAGTGTGGGAAGAAATAGCCAGGGAATTGTTATGGCTAGGCTTGTATAGGCCCTAGGGCTGATAGCCTAGTATCAACCTATGAACCTATAAAACCACAGAAACTAAAGTAAAGTAGACAAAGTTAAAATGAGTTATGTAGCTTTAGGTTTGACATTTTGGGGGAAAAAAAGAAACAATTAATTTGATTTTAGACATCAAGGAGAATGGTGCTGAAATGTGAGTTAGTGGAGGACTTTGAATGATTTATATTCTGACCATGGGAGACGAAGATTGTTAGGCAGAAGCTGTCCCTAGAAGAGCTTTGGCAACAGAAGACTAGGGCCTACTGCTGATCAGGACTGGTGAAATAATTATTATTTGGCCGGACAGACAAGCTGAGTAAAAATTGGCATTTTCTAAGGTGCTTTGGATGGCTGCATTACACTTCAAGACCTGGTAACAGTTAAACCGCCATACTTCTATTTCCATCATATGTATACATTTACTGAAGTTCTGACGGTTATTTCTGAATTAGGCACTTAGGCACAATTAACAAACATTTTGTTTTGAAGGAATTCAGAAAATATTCTGATTCTTGCAGGTATTACTGTGCAGAAATAAAAATATTTTAGGTGGCAGAGACAAAAGTGGAGCGTTTGTCTGCAAAAGGGATAATGGCTGAGTCATCAGCATGTGATGTGTTCTGTTCTGCTGAAGTGAATCAAAGAATACTTACTGTTATAACACTTTTTTTAAAAAAAATTCAGATCTCATCCACTTGTTAACTGGTAGCAACATCCCAGCTTCAACATGGATTTTTGACCAGGTCTCATTCTTGTTTTCATACAAAAAAGACAGAGTATTTATTGCATATTCATATTTGTAGTAAGTGTGTCCTGTAAGAGACTGGTGTCACACCCAAGGGTAGTTTTACCTTACATCCACCAACTGTCAGAATAGGCTCTGCCTCACCAGTGACTACAAGTAGGACAAGGTAGATACTGAAAATGAATGAATACCTCCTTCAGTTTAAAATTCTATTTCTTATGTAAAGTGATACACTGAGCAGCTTATCTGATGCTCACAAAAATGACTTTGAGGCAGTATGCCTTATTAAGGTACAACCTGTGTGGCCCAAATTGTACCTGGGGGACATCCAGAAAGACTAATGCACTCTCTGGTTATCAAATAAGTAAATTCATTGCTGCCAGTTTGTATAAGAAGTCTTTAATTTTCACAGTATTATTTTTTCATGTGTCACAATGTTTTCCCTTGCACTGCTTCTGTCTTAAAACAGGTGCTGATATTCCATATCAAATATTTTCTTAATAAAACGCAATACATTAAGGAAATCACCAGTAACTGCTACTATAATTCTAGAATCAAAAATCATGAGTTGTGCACTGCAACACAGCAATCAGAAATTCTTAAACTGCTTCTTACTCTGTGTTCTTCCACATTATTACACTACTAGAATTTGTTTATATAAAAACATCTGTCCAGCAAATGCCACTTTTTTTTCAGAAACCAATGCTTTGTGCTTCAAGCTTAGATGACTGCAACAAGGTTTTATGATGCAGTAATCTCCCTGTGACCAAAGTAATCCACAAATCTTGCTGCTTCTTAGCTGAACAACTTCCTGGAAGTCCATGGGGGTTCAATTTACTGTGTGAAAATTGCAACAACTAACTGCTCCTTAGAAAATTCCTCTCTGCACTCCAAAGTGACTGGGGAAGTTAACAGCACACAGGTAAGTCAAAATGGCCTGATATACATATAGGTTCATACATTCATAGGTAGGTACTAGGCTATCGGCCCTCAGGCTTATATAAGCCTAGCCAAAAAAGTTCCCTGTCTTTTGGCACCCAAGAAAATAATTTTCCTGTGCCCTTGTTGAGCAGAGCCACAGAAGTGATCCTCGGGGTGAATTTCCTATTTCCCATCCGGTTGCCAATATTTTTCTTAAAGAGGGCCAATGAGGAGCTTTGTTTGATATAAATGGGTAGTCTGTTCCAGAGCATGGGAAGTCTTTGGGACAAGAATCCATCCCTCCAGCATGCTCTGTTTATTGTGGTGACAAGGTTTAGGTCCCTGGAGTGTGTGGCTCAGAGAGATTGGGATTTCTTTAAGTGTAGCATGTCCAACAGATCTGGGTTTGACATGGCTTTGTATGTTAGGCAGAGGTTGCCTCTGAGTAGGCGATACAAGACGGAGTAGAGATGGAGTTTTTTGAGACGGTCTGCTTATGGCATCTTTTTGAGGCCGGTAATCCTCTTAGTGAGGTATTCCTGTGGCCTTTCTAGTTGTTGTAGATGTCTTGCGAGGTACATGCCAAATGGGGCATTGTACTCTATAATGGGTCTGATGAGGGATGAATAGAGAGGAACAATTACCTCTTTTTTTCTGGAGGAGAATCCCTTTGTGATGAGATGTGCCATGTAGAAGGATTTCCTGACTACTGTGGCAATGTGATTATCAAAGGAGAGACTACTGTCCACCTGTGTTCCAAGGACTCTTATCACACTTTCGGTGTTTGGTAGCTCATGGGTACAGTGCTTTTCCCAAAGGGGATGATAATGCACATTTTGGAATTGAGCTTGCGGTCATGACATTGACACCAAGCATCAGTCTCAGTGAGGCCCCTTTGTAGAATGTCCACATCATTAGGCGATTCTATTATGGCTCTTAGTTTGCAGTTGTCTGTGAACTTCATTAGCCAGAGACCTGCTGTGTTAGCCTGGACTTCTGAGAAGTAGATGCCAGACAGGAGTGGACCCAGGACTGAACCCTGTGATACTCCACTTGTCACTGGTCTGAAGTCAAATTTGGAGTCGGCTACTTTCACTGTGTGGGTTCTGTCAGTGAGCCAGGTGGCCACCCATCTTATGACATACAGATTTATGCCCAGTTTAGTGAGTTTATCTATAATTCCAGAGTGGGGAATGGCGTTGAAAGCCTTAGTGAGGTCAAGATAGGCTGTGTGCACCATCTTAACCTCGTCCATGGCGCTGGTGACTGCTTCAAAGAAGTTAATCAGGTTTAGGAGACAGGATCTACCTTTTACAAACCCAAACTGAGTGGGATCCAGAGTCTGGAGGTTACCTATGTCTGTTTATAAGCTCCAAGATGATACGTTCCATGACTTTGCAGACCAGGCTCATTAGGCTAATGGGGCAGTAGTTTCCAGGGTCCGTGATGGCACCCCCTTTGTGGAGTGGGATAACCGTTGCTGTACACTATTCAGTAGGCACAAAGCCTGAAATGAGGCTATTACTGAACATAGTCCTTAGGTGGGGTGCCAGTTCATTCTGTAGTTCATGCAGAATGCAGCTTGGGATGTTGTCTGGTCCCATGATGCTGTGTTGTTGGCTTTGGAGAGGGTGGTCTTTACTTGTGCAACTGTGATTACAGGGGCTTTGCATTCTTCCAGTATAGAGATGGGCCCTTTTGAGGGTGGTGGGGGGGGTAAAGTTTGCACTGAACCTATCTGCCAGGATGTTGGCAATATCAGTTGGTTTTGTATATCTAGTGCCATTGTGCTGTAGTTCAGAGCAGATCTGAGTGTTGCCCTCATGCCTCTTTTGTTATTAAAAGGTCTAGTTCCAGTATCAACAGCATTTTCTTACATTTTTTTTTTTATTTCCCACTGTTTTCATCTAGAATGCCTTCATCTTGTATTTTTAAATTCTGTTGCACATAAAATGAACAAAGACAGATGCACCACTAGGACATTCTTTCTCAGAATTCATAAAAAATCACAATGAATAATCTGTGTCAAGTAAAGCAGCAGGTAATACATACAATGAATAATTAAAATGCTAATGATTTTAAACAGTGGTCATGAGACATGAAAGCAAGGAATGTGACACAGGAACTGATGCTTTATGAAGGGTAAGGACAAGTTGTCCTTGAAAGGAGAAATGAAATATAGGTCATTTGTTTCAAGAGTTACAGAAAATAAATGCTTCTCTGCTTATTAAACAGACAGCTTCGATTCAATGTAGGCTCCTCAACTGGATCTGAGGTCACTCAGACATGGTCCTAAATTGAAAATTATTACATGATGAATTACCTTCAGTTTTACTCCGTAGCACATTGCCTACGCCGAGGTGATCTCTGCCTAACATACAAAACTATGTTAAACCCATAGCTGTTGGACATGCTACACCTAAAGAAATCCCAATCCCTCTGAACTACACGCTCTAGGGACCTAAACCTTGTCACCACAATAAACAGAACATGCTAGAGGGATAGATTCCTGTCCCAGAGAGTTCCCATACTCTGAAGCAGGCTACCCATCTATGTCAAGCAGAGTTTCTCATTAGCACTCTTCAAGAAAAATCTTGATGAGTGGATGGGAAATAAGAAATTCACCCTGGGGATCACTTCTGTGGCTCTACTCGACAGGGCCACAGGAAAATAACTTTTTTGGATGGCAAAAGCCAGTGAACTTTGTTGGCTAGGCTTACTTAGGCCCTTGAGCCAATAGCCTAGTACCTACCTATGAACCTATGAATTATCAACAGAGAACAAAAAAAATCTAAGCACCAAAAAAAGTTTCCATAGACGAGGCAGTTTAATCCCATGTTAGCCCCAACCTTAAATGGCATAACCTACCATTGTACAGCTTACTTGTGATATAATGGAAGTTCTGTTTAGAATAGAATATGCCCATTTCAATCACATGAGGATACTGATAAATCTCTAAATGATTAATCTGATTCACATATACAAATAAGAGTATAAAAACACTCCTGAACAAAGTTTAAGTACCATTTACTGCTTTCTGGTATATCCTCGTTTTCCAATTTGATGCACCCTGAAACATCCAAAGAGATGAACCGTACCACTGAGAAAAGTAACAATGACAACTGCCTAGAAGAAAGGAGGCAATTTCCCTTTTCATTTTACTTAGTGAACACATTAATATTAACATAATTTTCAGTATTTATATTTAAGGCAGACCATGTTTTGCAACCGGAATTTGCTAAAAATGCCTACAATAAGATCAGTACCAATACTGCAATCCACTGTACTGTTTTCTTTATTGACATAATGCAACACTTTCTTGTATATCTGGGTAAGTGATGACTAACCTTGTAAGCTAACCTTTCAAAATGTTTTCTCAGATGGCTACATTACCATCTCCAGCTCTGCTTTCAAATTCACAAAAGCCTGAGCTGGTAACATTGTAAAATGTTAACTGTATGGATAACCACAGTGTTACCTCCAATAACAGTGGCACTTAGCAGCATCACAGTGATGAAGCAGTTGTTCTTCAGCTCGATTCCTGGCTAAGGTGCACCTTGTGCAGTCACAGCATGTCCTTCTCTGAATGGTTTGTGCCTGATACTCTGGTTTCCTCCCACATACCTCAGAGGAACTGTCACTCCCCCTAATTCCCCTTAGTCATGTGTGTGAGTGACTCTTCATGCATGTCCTGAGATGGCTTGTTGTTCTATGCAGCATGAATTTCTCTGTCTTGTACCTTTTATGTGGTGTAACAACCTCTTGTTCACCTGTGGTAATTGGAAAAAATGCTAACTTTTTCACTGAAGACTTGGAAAGTAACATTTTAGAGAGAAAAAACAATCACTATATTAAAGTCAATTGCACATATTGTAAGCTTACACAAAGACTGTAGGTTACAATGGTGATACATAAACAAGTATGATCTGTACTACAGTATGGTTCACATGAAAAACAACACAATTAAAATTAAGAAGAAAACTATTCAGAAATTTAAATTAAGTAAAAAGGTGGATAGAACAATAGCTCAACAATGACCATGCAGGATTACCATAACTATACTGGAAATTTTTCTTTATCAGTGTAAATCAGCAGTCTCATAGAAGTAGGACAGCTCAACCATTAATGTACCCAAGTAAGCTAATCAAATCTTTGAGCAGAAAACAGAGATCAATGACCGCCTGTGATGTGTAATGATATACAGTTAACACTTTGAGCAGTTGTTAAGTATTAAGACAAGAGCTCTGCCAGTTAAAATGAACACTTTAAAATCACAGAAAACCTTCAAACTGATACTGGGCATTAAAGGTTAGCCAGTATAATACATTTTATAAGAAATGACAAATGATGTGGAACTGTATGTGGCAAAACTGTTTACTTGTGATTTCAGCTATTAACTTAATGACTGTTTCCTAAGAACTCAGAGGAGGAAGTTAATGCATGCATATTTCTTTTTCTTTTTTGTTTTAATTTTTGTTACAGTGCATGGTATTCACACTGCAGTATAGCAAGCTGTACATAAAGGATGGTACAATGTAACAATAAAATCAGGACCATCAATACTAGAATGCAATAAACTTGTACCATATATTGTAAGTTTATTTAATGTTGCTTCCCAATTACTCGTATCTTCTCTGAAGAAAAAAAATAATTAAAATAAGATGAACTGTACACAATTTTTATTATAATTATTTGCTGATGTGTTTAACACTTCCCAAACCCTCTGCACTATCATGTTGACCAGATAAATTAGTCGAACATGCCAGGGGTGTTAGACAACTTCTAAATGTAGAGTGGCCTTTGTTGGTGTGTGCACTATATTGCTAGAAAGTGCGTTCTGGTAAGGAAAGTCAGAAGGTTGGATTCATTCCTTCCTTAAAGTACTTTTAAAATAAGGTAAACTGATATATAAACATGAAGATTAAGCAGTATTTTCTGACATCAAGAAAAAAAAGGAATGCTGGGAAACAGTTACATATGTCACAGCATTCACTTTTGTCAAAAACATTAATGAAGCACACCTGAACTTATAAGGGTACTTTTAGATAAAATCTGTCAACCAACCCCCTTATGTAAATCTTTCTCTTTCAAACTTCCCACACCATTTTATACAGCTAACTTTCCCCTGAGTGGATAAAGCTGGTGACTGGTAAATAAGTAAGTGGAAAACAATATATCATTTCAATTAAAAAATAAGAATACCGATTTAAGAAATAAGCATAAAGGCATCAACCTGCTGTTAACACTGAAGATGAGTGTTTTTGAACCTACATTATAAAATATTACAAATAAAAAGAATATAAATCTAACTGTTAATTTACAGCAACATTATTTTCTATGTCTGCACTTAAATATTTCAAATCAATTATTTTTACATATCATTTAACCAAACTCCTAGATAGTGGAATGTTTTATATGAATACCTACAGCTTATTCAAATTAACAAAACGAGGAATAAAAAATAAAGTAAGGTATTCACTGAGCTTGCTTTAATGTTCAGAGCAATAACTTTAGATGTCAATGTGACACATTACATCTTCACCTACCATGAACTGATAACTAGATCTGTAACACAACCTTGTACAAAGTTGTTGAAAAACAGTGGCAGCCAGCCAGAAAGACTGCACAGGAAAAAGGGACAACATACTAATATTCCATTAAAAAATAAATAAATAAATGTAGAGGGTAAGATAAAGTAGCTCTGGAAGTTTAATGAATATGGATCTGCATAAGCATAAAGTCCTGTTCAATTATGAAGCCTTTTATAATCAAATAAAGTGCATACATGCTCACATTTATTCTCAATTTATCTTTTTAATAACTCAGAAAATAAAATAAAATTAAATTAAATGAAATTAAACAAAATAAATAAATAAAATAAACAGACAAACTCTGCCAAAGTTAGCAAATGCATGTTTTCATCTTAGTGGAAAAGAGTGGCTATCAAATGACCACTGTTCCCTCTTAAACCAGACAATTTTGCAAATAACCCAAGGCCAAACTAGGTTTCCTTGAAAAGTGCATCTAACCAAAACATGAAAGAATGCCACTCTCATGCTAAAATAACCACTATCCAATACATCAGAGATGGAAAAGCAACCAACTGCAATTTCTTTTTGCTTAAATATATTCAGAGGTACTTACCTGGGTTGTATGCTGTGGGCATGGCTGAAAACTGTACCCCCTGAGTCAGTAAACTTGGAGTTGCTACAGAGACCACTGGGGTGGTTAATGAGTGAGCTCCCTGGGACACCCCCAACCGCTGTGCATTCTGTAAGCAAAGACACTGCAAGTTAAAGCATTATATGGAACATCTAGCACTGCAATAACCTCACAATTTATCTGACTGCAATTAATAACATATCTGATTTTTTTCAAATATTTCTGTACATAGTCACCAGTTCAACCCGGCTTACAATCAGCTCTCATCGCCAGGGAAACTGAGCTATATAGTTCAACGTACACTGGTAATGAACTGATCCTACAAGAAGTTGGGGCCTACCAAACAGATAGTGCTGCTTATGTAGTACACACTGCAGCATAACATATGCAATGCAAGTTTATTTATACCATCACACACCTGTATGTGGCACAATGATCACTGCAGAACTGACACCTGAATCTAGGAAAGTATCTGTTAATCTGTTCAGTTCTGGTACCAAACAAAATCAGTAATAATGACTTTTAACGGCTAATAGACTGGAACATGCAGACTATTACTGGAAAAAAAAAACATCTATAGTACTATGCATCTCACAGAGAAAAGGACAGGGTATACTAAACATGAATTTTCCTTCTGGTGACCTTTTATTTGCATCCCCACTAAGCTATCTGTGATCTGTTGAGTATGTAAACTATTTTCTAGAAAATCTGGCAACAGAATTCCAAACAGTCAAAAATAAGAGTTATCTTGTATGCTGTTTATTTCTTTTTCATGCTTCAAACACTGTTAGCGCACACAAAAACAAAAAATAAAAACAGTAAAATGGATTGCTAATTGAAAAATAAACTGAAAAATCATGCAAATATCAAGTACATTCACTCTATATGATCCAAAGATAATCAAGTCAGACCATGTTAACACTCACCGCTCCTAAACTCACCAGTTCCAAATCTTCCTCCGTCTGCAGTAAGCAGATGGGAGTAAAATAAAAAAAAAAAAACAAAAACAAAACAGAAGACAATAAAGGTTTCATTAGCACCTACCACATACCTGACCTTCATGTTTCAACTTCAATGGTGAGAAACGTACTTTGGTGCTTCTAAGCTCAATGTATATACTCAGTATCATCATATAATTCAAAATACCTTTCCAGCACAAATAAAGAAAGATCTTTAGTTAAGAAACTTGCAGTGAGAAATGTTCTTTGTTTTGGTAAATGAATAGTAATACTAACCAATTTAGAAGAAAGACAATTATAAAGAACATTGTTTTGATGCAAACAAGATATGAAATGTGATGCTCACACTTCGGAGTCTTTTAAGTGCCTTTTATTTATTATACTTTTGTAAATCCTAAGTACAACTTGCAATGAGGTAATTACTATTTTTGCTTACAAGGTGGAGATAAAAAAACTGTAACATGAAAGTTCTGCATTTTACAAACATAAGTAGAGACATCTGAGTCATAACCTTGATATAATGTGAAAGGCAGGTTCTCCTCCGTTCTCTCTTGTCTTGCCCTCCTTAAAGCTGCAGGGAACTTTTGAATAGGGATTTTGGGCCAGCCTTGAAATGGTCTGCAGACTGACTGCCTGGTACTTGCCTAAGAACCCGTAATAACTTAACTGTCTGGTTTGTTAATACTTCAGCTGAGTGACACACACGGATTAGCAAATACTCAACATGCAGGAGTGCAATGCCTTCGTAATGACTGCTAACTGCAGACGAAAATGTATCTGTTTTTCAATAAGCATCCATATTGCTAACAGAACTACCATCAATGGCTTGTTTAAATATTATTTACTGCTTTAGCATTTGTCATCTTTTATTAGCATAACATACATGTTGCTGTTTAACAAAATACTATTCAGAGCAAACTGGAAGAAATAATTCAGAGCAAACTGGTTTGCAATTGACCGTTAACAATCACTTCTTATGGTCATTCTTATAACATATTACCACTTGAACATATTATTGTCAGTTCTTTAACTGCTGCTAAAATACTCCATGCCAGAAAAGTTTAAGAAGGTTTAGTCTCGCAGTTGGTGCAGAGTGTTAATGCTATGGACTGCAGCTCCTGTGGTACAGGGTTTAATTATCTCTGTCCTCATTTGTCTACTGAGTGAACTTCAACAAGTCAATTAACCAGACAATGCTTGAGGGCAACGGCAAATGTAGCCTATGTTCCTCAATGTTCCCCTGGACCACTAGCCTGGTAACTATTTAAGAAATGTTGCAGAGATGGAAAGTGAAAAAGCTGTTCCCAGCTATCCTACAGTTATTCCTTTCAGATCAGGTAAGTGGAACTTTAATACAAAATGTTGACAAAGCTTCAGTTACTTTCGATTTAAGTGGCTCTTCTGCATCACTAATAAAATCAATGCACTGCAGGGAACTTTAATACATTTTCTTCTTCCTGAACTTTTAGTTGAAACAGCATGTCCTGTTATTACGACCTTGAGACTTACAAGGCAGAAATCATTTAGCACAGATGACTAATAAGTATATTCCAAGAACTATTAAAATGAGAGGAATGTTGTAGCTGAACCAGACTGCTTTATTCTATGAATGTCATACACTGAGCATATACTCAGCTGTCTTAGAAATCACTTTGTGTGTAAATCGAAAGAAAAAACATTAGACTGAAGAGTAAAATAGCACAGTGTGCTGATGTGATTGAGAGTGGTTTCCTGCTAAACTGTACACTAACCACATCCGATACTTCAGGTAACAGTAATTACATAGACAAATATGCAAGTAAAGTGCACCATAACAACAAATCAAGGTGAGCACTGCTGCAGCTATTAACTATAACAAGTGTACTTCTATTTACTTCAGACATTGCCTGACTGGCACTGAGATAGTTGGAAGGACAGTAAATGAAATGATAACACTGATCCTCCAAGGTTACTCCACTGCTAGTGTATGCTTCATACAAAGTAAGTTAAATATCCCAATGCCATCCTTAGTTCTCCTCTCAAGAATCGTTTGAGCTATTTCAGCTATTGTTACCAAAACAGTGCACTAACTAATAATTCATAAAACAGTAACCTCACCATAACTATACACCTGATACAGGAAAAAGTTTCCAGAAAAACATTAACAGCTCAAATCCACATGCAGAAAATAGATAAGAGAACTGTATCCATATCATGTTATGAGCATCTTTCTATAGAGCGACTGCTCTGGTGAATATCTCACACAACTGGTGAATTTCTCTGAAAAGATCACGAAGGCAATGAATGAGGGGAAAGCAGTGCATACTGCCTACTTAGACCTGGCAAAAGCATTTGGTACAACGACCCACTCCAGCACTGTCAACAAACTTATGGAACAAGGCACAAACCCCTTTACAGCACACTGGATTGCTAGCTGGCTCACAGATAGGACCCAAATGGTTAGGATTGGTGAAATCCTTAGGGCTTTGTGCTGTGCCAGCTCCCATATGGCATCTACTTCTTGGAAGTCAAATCCAATGTCAAAGGTCTCTGGCTGACCAAGTTCACAAATGATTACAAACTGGGAGAAGTAACTGAATCCCCTCAAGATGAGAACACTCTTTAGGAAGGTCTAAACTCCCACAAACACTCGGTGCCAAAGCACGGCTTAAAACTCAATACCAAGAAATACATTACAGTACCTTTTGGTAAGTCAGCCACCTCGGGTAGCTACATCATCAATAAAAACACCCCTGCAAGTTGATTCACTAGATGGTAACCTAACCTTTCACCAATGTGTCCAAGGTAGTAAGAAAATACATCTATGTTGCTTAATGTATAAGTAGAGTCACTGTACCACTATTCTTAGCCCTCATCTGACCCACCATAAGAGTATAATGCCCCTTTCAGTATGTACCTGACCAGACACATGCATTGACTAGAATGTCCACAAAGGTTCCTTTCAAAAAGAATACAGACAGTAAACACAATGAACTACACTGATCATCTTAATGCCCTGTCTCTTTACATGGCTTTATACAAATTTCTGAGAGGTGGTCTTTGGCTGGTGTACAAGCCATCACTGGACCTTATTTTGATCAAACCTTTGCACATCCGCAAATAAATCACATCAGAACTACTAGATCAAAAGACATCAGTTTTGCTTGCGACATAAATAAGGACATGTTAGAGAGACAGATTATGTTTCTGAGAGAATTCCCATTCTCTGGAACAGGCTCCCCATCCATGTGAAGTGGAGTTCCTCATTAACCCTATTTAAGCACAACTTGGACCAATGGATGGGTAATCAGAAATTCACTCCTAGTCTGTTGCCTATATCTTTACTTTATTTATTTTATTTTACATTTGTTGACCGGGCTAGACCAGCTGGATATATGTCCATTTTCAGTGGAGGCCCGGGGAGGAAAGCTCCACAAACAACAACCAAATAGGACAAGACAAAGATATTTACAGTAGAAATTGGTACATTACAAAACTTTAACAAAAACACCTCCGCTTGCTTTAACCATAAAGGGTATCCTCCAGTAACACGTCAGACACCAGTGAACATTGAGTATCGTGGCCCAAAATTATGTGAACCACTCGCAGTATAAAAAACTGTAGATTTAATAGAACACCAAAAACAGCATGGCAAACACAATTGGGATTGAGCGCGCTTTCATCTATCTCAACAAGACTTCATCAGAATCCATTGTATCCTATGCTAACTGACCTTAAATACAATACCAGCTGATTAATTAATTGAATAACAACCAGATTGTTATCCTATCAAATCAATACATAATGCATAATGCTGAATCAAAAAATCCACAACCTAATATCCCAATTGTGTTTGCCATGCTGTTTTTGGTGTTCTATTAAATCTACAGTTTTTTATACTGCGAGTGGTTCACATAATTTTGGGCCACGATACTCAATGTTCACTGGTGTCTGACGTGTTACTGGAGGATACCCTTTATGGTTAAAGCTTCTTTCTGGCGTGGAGGAGTGGTTGATTTGGTTACATTACAAAACTTTATAACATATTACATACCTAGGATTTTATATTCTGTATTCCAGTAGAGAAAAAAACCTGATGTAAAAATAACCTAGATACAACAGTAGTTTGAATTAATAATGGAAATTATATCTAAGAGATACTTTAGATACTAAGGTCACACAAAAAAATCAAAAGAAAAACACTAGTGTTAAATGTATAGAGTATACAAAAGCAAAATACAAGGATACAATTATAGTGTACAGACTCACAGGAGTTGTGGTCTTATATGAAAACTGTTGGTCATTCAATAGTATATACATATTTACATGAGGAATAATCCTCAGAATGGTCAAGCACAATATTATCAGTGAGTAAACAGAAGGTCATGTTCATAAGAGGCTAGGAATCAAGGGAGTCTATTAAAGGGGTACAGTGGTTAGTTTGGGTTATCACAGGGGCATAGCCAGTGTGATTTGAGGTAGGGTTTGAGCTTGCTTTTAAATAGGTTAACTGAGGATAGTGAGGTTAGCTGACTTGGGAGGCTGTTCCAAGCTTTACCTACTTTATTAGAGAACAGGGCGTCACCAGCTGAATTGTTGGATTTAGATATCTGTACAAGTAGTTTATTAGATGAGGATAAAGTTTTGAGATTGTTATAGGGAATGACTAGGGGTGTAAGTATGGGTGTATTTTGAGGTAGATACAGGATCTTATGGGCTACTATTAGTTGACTGAAAAGTATTAGATTTAGCAACTCTAGCCATTCAAGATTATTCAAGTTGACACAGTGATGAGTTCTATAGGAGGACCCAGCTGCAAATCTGGCAATATTGTTGTAGGAGGATGACAGTTTACTCAGATTACTTCTGCATATTTTGGTATTGATAGGGGGGGCATAGAGCAGGGTAGAGATAAGGTGGGTGTGAGCAATGGTGACCCTGGTTAGAGGAGTTAGAAATGGTTTGATTCTGTAGAGGGAACCTAGTTTCTTATTTACTGTTTTTATGGTGTTATTAATGTGAGGTTCAAAAGACAAGTTATTATCTACTAGTACTCCGAGTAGTTTGGTGGTTGGCTCAGGAAATATTATAGTTCCATTATTTGAAGTAATAGTAAAGTTAAGTGGGGAGATTCTGCAAGTGGGGGGTGAATAGTAGCATTTTAGGGGGTTTTTTGGGGTTTAAGATAAGACACCTTTGTAGGAGCCAATTTCCGACTGTGCTAAAGGTCTTTTGTGTTAGTGACTGAAGTTCTGATTGGGAAGTAGCAGAGCATATGAGTGTGGAGTCATCTGCGTATTGGATACAGTCAGTGGAATTACAGAATGGAGGTCATTTGTAAAGATGGAGAAGAGTAAAGGACCCAATATGGATCCTTGAGGGATGCCTAGGGCTACTGGGAGGTGGGAAGATAAAGTATTATCCCATAGTACTGCCTGTCGCCTATTATCTAGGTATGATTGGAACCACTGTATAGTAAGGGCATCCAATGACAGGTTTTTGAGTGTGTCTATGAGGAGGTGGTGGTTAACCATGTCAAATGCTTTAGACATGTCAATAAAAAGGGCTGAGGATAGAGTATCAATATTACGATTACTGTTAATATGGTTAGTGAAGGATAAGAGAGCTGAGGTGGTGCTATGAAATGGTCTAAAGCCATGTTGACAGGGTGCTAGTAAATTGTGATCAAGTAGGTAGATTAACAATTGTAAATGAATACATTTCTCCATTATTTTTGCCAAAGGAGATAGTATGGCTATGGGCCTGTAATTGGAGAACTCCTTGGAGTTACCACCTTTGTGCAGGGGGATAATGTGAGAGACTTTCCAGATTAAGGGGATAGTTCCTTCAGAAATAGTTCTGTTAATGAGGATGGATATGGGGTAGGCTATGACTTTAGCAGCTTTTTGCAGGTATTCTGTAGGTAGTAGATCTGCAGAGAGTGTGGTGGGTTTTAGTTTCTGGATGAGGTTGAAGATGAGCGATGTGGGCACTGGCAGAAAATGAAATAGAGGAGGATTATTGGTAGAGGTTGTGGTACAGCATGAGATGCTAGGGGATAGCTGGTTGGCTAGGGATTGTATTGTTTCAGTGAAAAATGTGTTAAATTAATCGGCTATATGGATGGGATTGTTGTGATCAGAGCCAGAGGGAGTGGAAGTGCTTGAGTGTCTGGGGTGTAGGAGGTTATTAATGCCTATCCAGAATTTTTGAGGATTATTTTGGTGGGTTTGTTGAAGCTGGTAGTAATAGTTTTTTTTATCGGCTAATATGGCTTTTTTGTTTCGTTTCTTAGCTGTCTGAATTGTAAGTGACCTGAGGGGCTTTTTGTTGAATGCCATTTGGCCCATAGTTTATTTCTTTGGAGGATTTTTTGTTTGGTAGTTTTGGTGAGCCATGGTGCTGGTTTAGTTCTGATTCTAACTTTGGGTAATGAGGCATGGCAATCTAAAATGGAAAGAAATTTCGAATTAAGGTATTTAACTGCATTATCTAGTGGGAGGTGTTTCAGGGGTGACCAGTCACAGGCGCTAAATTCAGTTTGAAAGTTAGCGGGGTTATAATTTTTGTTAGTACGAATAGTTCTGCAGATGGTTGAGTTTAGAACTTCAGTTTTAGATCTAATTAGATAGGTAAGCAAGTGGTCACTTATGTCCTCTGGGAGGGTGCCTGTTTTATAGTTTTGTTGGGGAGTATTAGTGAGTATCCAGTCAAGGGTACTTGTTTTGTTGTTAAGTTTATTAGTACGGGTAGGGGATGTTATAGTTTGGATAAAACCATATAGGGTGATATGAGTAGAAGGCTGCTCAGATATACACGAGTTCCAGTTTATGTTAAAGTCTCCAAGTATAATGGTTTCTTGGGGGTAGTTGCTTGAGCGCCAGCTGAGGATAGCCTCTAATGTGTTGATGTTATTGCCTGGGGGAAGATAGACACAGATTAGATATATGGCTTTACTTTTGTTAAGATGAATCTTAGTTAGAAGAATCTCTGCATTGTTGGAAAGTGGAGGTTTGGGGTCTAGCAAGGTAACTTGTAAACCATTCTTATATAGTATGGCTACGCCTCCACCTTTCTTAGTATTACAGTCATGTCTCAGGATATTGTAGCCAGGGGGTAGAACTGCACTGTTTTGTATTGATGGATTAAGCCATGTTTCAGACAGACAGAGTATGTAAAAAGAATGCATATCTATAAGGGCATGCAGGTGAGCAACTTTATTATTGATGCTACGAATGTTAAGATGAGCTATCAGGAGAGAGTTGGGGGGCTTGGTAAGCGTGTGTGTGATAGTAGGACCTGGTGTATCAAGCTGTGTACCTGTGATTGTGGTAGTAACAGGGTTTGCGTGTATATCACCATCTAAAAGGGAGTGGACCTGTACTTTTAGGATGAGTTGTAAAAGTTTAAAAATTAGGTTCTTGGTTTTTCTAGCTATTGGGTTAAAATGAGAGATGTGAGTGAGTCTATAAAACTGGGCTGATGAGTACTTTGCTGGGCAGGAGAAGTTGCTGAGACTGTGAAGGGAGCTAAGAGTAGGAATAGACGTTTGCCTGTTGTGGGTGTGAAGTCCTAGATATGTATGGTGTTCGTAAAGAGTAAGTAGATAGGGTATAATTAGTATAGTTAGGAGTATTAATAAAGGTAAGGGTTTGTGGTATCCTTGGGCCATTAGCGTAGGCATAGGAGGTGGAATGTAGGGATGCTTGTAGATAGAGTGGTAAGGTAATGGATAATGTGAGATGAGTGATAGTACTTTAAGGGGGAGGAGATAGAGGTTGGTGTTAATGTATAGTTAAGGTGATAGCACTTTAAGGGGTAGGAGATAGAGGTTGGTGTTAATGTATAGGGGTGTGGCAGTTTATGTATATGTTTAGGACCACTGGGGGCAGGTGAGATTTGGGGGCAGGGTAGGGGAGCGGAGTGAGCCCGCAGGGCGAACGGAGCAGGATGAGCCACAGAGGAGTTCACCCTAGGAGAACAATCAGAGGAGCAGTAAGTATAGGTGGGGAGGGTGAGATGACACAAAGCCTTGATAGTAGTTAGAATATACTGAGAGGATAGGCAGTGAGGAATTTAAGAAGAAAGGGAGATAGAGTGGTATTGTAAGCTCTTAAGTATACAGCTGTCTATGTCAACTAATTCCAGAGGTAAAACAAGACTAAAGTAATATCACCCACGTACAGAAGAACCTCAGACTGTGTCAAATCAGAAGAGATGACAACTAACTTAGTAAATAGAAGCCAGTTTATGTGATTGCTTCAAGTCTTCCCTATGTAAAAATAATGAGACCAGCCTTCATCATTTGTTGTGTGTGTGTTAATCCAATGAGTTAACATTAACAGATTGCAAAATGTCAAAGAAATTCATGTTGCTCATAAAAAATTATATTTATCTTTAGGAATATATATATCTATAGACCAACACAGAACATAGATTATTTCAAAATATGAGGACATCAGCCCACTAAATAAATGCACATTCAAATTCAATGATGAAAAGCAAACAGTGTAGTGTGATGAAATAGGCAGGTGTACAGTAATATGACTGTCTAGCAAATTTAATTTATATACAGAACTGAAGCATTTCACATTCCCACTTCACAGCTTTGAAAACTAAGAGTAAAGTAAGTTTTATGGGTTGGGAACGAAAGAAAAAGATGAAAGCACAGTTGCGCAAGTAAACTTATCATAACAGTACAACTTTGAATAATCACTGCTGAAGTAGCCTTAATTTTATGGGCTATATCCTAGTAAGGATATAACACGTGGCCAGCTTCCAAAGCTTCGGGACATGTTCCATTCATTCAAACCATTAAGAAGCTTCAGCTGAGCTGCCTAAAATCACAGGTTTAGTGCCATGCCCTTCAGAGCTTTCATTCCAACTGAGAGAGGGAGGCTGAGCCCTGAGAAACCATATCTAGGAGTAAAACTATATACATATATACACCCCCTGGTAAAATCAAAAGGGACATACAGAGAGGGAATGGTTACTGAAGCAGTGATCACTCAAACGTGAACCGTTATGGTAAGTTTACTTGCACAACTGCACTATGTTCATCACATTGATCACTGTTGAGTAGCATTAGACATATGGATAGATTACCCTAACTTACTACATTTGGGAGGTGGTACGGTCAAGAAGCCCATGGAGAATCATCTTAGCAAAGCCTGATCTGGACCTAGAGAAGGAATCAAGCTTGTAGCACTTTGCAATATGTACAAAGAACCAAGTTGCTGCTTCTCAAATAATTCTGCAATCTATCTGTTTCCAAAAAGCCATAGAAGAAGCCAAGGCAATGGTAAAGTATGCCTTGCACCTTCCTGAAATAGTTTTGTTGTGGCGAGAATAACAAAAAGTAATAGCCTGTGACAACATTCTGGAAAAGGTCTGTTTTGACACAGGTTGTCCCTTCTTCTTACCTTCAAAATAAAGGAACAATTGATCCAAAGACCTGAAAGGTTTTGTTCTGTCAAGACAGCAACCGAGTTGTCTGTGGTCATGCAAGGTATGGAGTATCCTTTCTCCCTCATTTTAGGTTCAGGAAAGAAAACAAGGAAGTAGATCATCATCATCATCTACCTTTTTTTACCATTTTCTACATGGGGTCAGGGTATCATGTTAACTGTCGCCATCTCTCTTGATTCAAAACCACACTCCTGCCTTCTTCGACACTCATGCCTGACTGTCGCAAATCTTGTTTCACACAATCCATCCACCTCTTTGCTGGACGTCCTCATTTCCTCTTACCTTCTTCCGGTCTGTCCCAAATCTTCTTCACCAGACTGTCTTCTACTTTTCTGCACACATGTCTGAACCACTCTGTTCTATTTGATCTTTTCTGCAATTGGAGCTACTATAGCATCTGCACTTATGCCCTCATTTCTTCATCTGTCCCACAGTGTGCATCCTACCACCCTTCTCAAGCACTTCATTTCCATCACCTCTACCTTCTTCATCTGCTCTGCATTTACTGCCCAGGTTTCTCTACCATACATTAGTGCTGGTCACACCACTGTCTTGTATACTTTACTTTCCAGCTTCTTTGGCATTTTTCTGCCATATACACCTTAGTCCCTATGCCAGTTGGCTGCAGCCTCTGTGATTCAAGCCTTCCCTTCTCCTCAACCACCCCTTCCAGATAACTGAAGCTGTAAACCTGTTCCACTTTCTTCCCTTTATCTCAATTCTCAGTTTCTTCTGTTCTTTGGATTTCCCTAATTTGCTGCCATTACCACTGTCTTATCTCCAGTGGTGCAGCGGTTAGCATTGCCACCTCACAGCAAGAGGTTCTCCAGTTCGATCGTCAGCTGGGGTGCCTTCTGTGTGGAGTCTGCATGTCCTCTCTGTGGTCATATGGGTTTCTACTGGGTGCTCCTGTTTCCTCCCACATCCCAAAGACATGCTGTAGGTGGACTGGACACTCCAAATTGGCCCTAGGCATGAGTGGATGCATGTGTGTGCCTTCTGTGGAAGGTTGGGCACTGGGCTGGCAACTAGACACTGTAAAACTCTACTGCCAATCATGAGCAGACAGGTGATCCATTGTGGTAACCCCTAACCAGGAAAAGCCAAAAGAAGATGAAGACCACTGTCTTATCTGTGCTTAGTTTCAGCCCATGTGCCTTCAGTTTTGCATTCCATTCCTTTATCTTTTGCTGAAGTTCTTGTTCAGACTCTGCTTGTAATGCCACATCATCTGCATACAGCAACTTTATCACCTGTTCCCTCCAACCTGTTTAGCTATCAGATGGATAGTTTGGTTTAAAGTTCACTTGGATATCACTTTTAACATAAAGGAAGGAGGAGTTCTCAAAGAAACCCTGCCTCTCTGGAAAATGAAATAGGGTTGACGCATCATAACAGCTTGCAACTCAGATAATCTTGTTGCAGAGGTCAATGCAATCAGTAAAATAGTTTTCCATGTTAAGAACTTCAAGTCAGCCAGATGAGCTTGTTCAAATGGAGAAGGTGTTAGTGTTTGTTTTTCTGGGCTCTGATGCAAAACCCCTTTCAAAAACATTTTGGAGTAAGAATGCACTAAAAACAAAGGATCTATGGGCAAACATGTGGAAATGCCCAATAAATGATCCTTGGTGGTGGAGTAAATAATGCCAAAGGATAGTAACTCACACCAATATTGTAAAACCACAGAAACATTAGTCCTGAATAAATGCTGGTTATGTTTTTGGCATCAACTAGAAAACCTCTTCCATTTGCTAAAATATGATTTTCTAGCAGCAGGCTTTCTTGCCTCTATTAGTACCTGCTGGATGTCCTCAATAAAAAGGCACCTAAAGGGAATTAAAATCCTATCATCCAGGCAGTCAGATGAAGTTGATTGGGGGAGGGGTGTATCAAACACCCCTGTTCTTGTGTGAGTAGTTTCATTTTGTGAGGAAGCTTCTGGTAACGTTCCCTGGCTTTTTCCAAAAGAAGGGAGTACTGTTGCCTGAACCAGAAAGGACTCACCACAAAGATCTTGATCTTTGGGTATTCCTTCTGAAACTTCAGTAGTATCCTGGATATCAGTGAAAAGAATGTAAAAGCATACAGGAATATTCTGATCCAAGGAAGGGAAAAATCATCTTTTTTCCAGGCATTCTTGCATGGAGACCTGCAGCAGAATTTTTCTAGCCGACTGCTCAGAGAAGAGGCAAAAAAATCTGCTTGAGGAACTCCCAAAAGACAGTTCAAACCATGGAGGAACCACAATCTAGTTTCCATTTTTTAGGGTCTGCTTTTGACCTGCTACACAGTTTTGCTCTGATGGAATGCAGGATGCCTGTATAGTGAGATTGTGCTGTGAAACTGCATCCCAAGTTAACATGGCCACTGTACAAAGGGACTACGACCTGGAAACCTGCTTCTTGTTGATGTATCACATGACTATTGTATTGTCTGTAACAACATGACGAGGCCAAGAAGACTAAAGATGATTCAGAGAGCTGAGAGCCATGATCAGAGCAAGCATCTCTTACATTTATGTAGCTGTGGCTATGTCTATCCTTGGTGTCCACATCACCTTGCACTTTTGTCTTTCTCCAGAAACTGCTCCCCAAGCAGTGTCTGAGGCATCTGGAGTGACTGACTATTTTGGAGCAGGGGAGGGGTTAGAAGAAGAGATCTGGATTTAGGGAAATTTGTTGTCTCCGAGAAGTGATTTCTCTTCTGACAAACCCCAGAACTGGGATTTGAAGAGATAATGGATGTTGTTGCTGGGACCAAAGAGACTTGAGATACCATTGTATTTTTCTCATGTGGAGTCTTGTCAGGAGTATCAGAATCACAGATGCCATGATACCCAAAATCCTGAACTGTTCCCACACAGTGACCAAAGTCTGAGTGGGAAACCCTATAAATTGATCTAGATACAGATCTATTTTTCCTGTGGAATAAAAGCTTTTTGAACAGAGGTGTCTGGCAAACACCCCAGGAACATAATCCTGTACGATGGAGTCAAAAAATATTTTTGAATGTTCTTTTGAAATCTCAGAGGTCTCTCTCCCAAGTGAGAGATTCTTGACCCTTTGAAAAAGGCTCTACAAAGATAAGCAAATTAACTAAATATCGGAAAATGCGGATACCATATAGTCTGAAATTAGCAATAACTGGAGCTAGACACTTTGTAAACACTCTTAGTGTAGTGGCTAGTCCAAAGGGAAAGGCACAAAACAGATCATGTGAACCAGACACACAAAATCATAAGAAAGCCTGACACCTTGATGAATATGTAATAATAAGCATATTTAAATCTAGTGTTACCAGGAGACTTGAATGAGGGGAAGGGGTAACAGGTTGTGAAGTGACATCATTCTAAACTTGGGCCCTATCCCAAACTGGTTTAGGAAAAAAGATCCAGAACTGGTCTTCAAGCATTTTTTTTTGGACAATAAACACAACCTTGAATAAAAACCTTTCCAAAACTAGGAAGCAGGAACTGGCTCTATTACTCTCTGAGATAACATATGTTTATGGATGGAGGAAACAGAGTAGTCTAGCCTGGCAGATGAGGAGTTACCCCCTTGAAAGGAGGTACTCCCCCACTGCCATCTCTAACCTTGATGAATAGGTTCATAGGTGTTTACTAGGCTAATGACAACAAAGCCTTTTTAAGCCTAGCCACGCATCCCAAATCTCTGGAAAGTTCTGATACCCTTGATAAGTGTAAGCAGGGGCTTGGGAAATGAAACATTTACAAGCTAGGGCCTGAGAGATGAACCATTTACAGGTTGCCTGACACAGGTGCCAAACCAGGGATGAATTTCCTGTTCCCCATCCAGTTGTCCAGGTTGCACTTGAATTGGGTTAAGGAGGAACTCTGCTTCACATGGATGGGGAGCCTGTTCCAGAGATGGGGTAATCCATGGGATACATACCTGTCTCTCCAGCAGTTCCTATTTATATCACAGGCAGGGTTTAAGCCTTTAAAACAGGTAATTTTGGTGCAGTTCATTTTTGTGGCTATGCAGGAGGTCCATCAGAGTGGGGTCTGGCAACACACTGTATGTCAGGCATAAATCTCTCCTCAAAAGCCTGTAGGAGACGGAATACAGGGACAGAGCCTTGAGGTGGTCAGCATAGGACATTTTACTTAAGCCCCGTATTCTTTTAGTGAGGAACCTCTGTGGACATTCCAATTGTTGGATATGCCTGTTTAGGTACATACCAAAGGGGGCATTGTACTCAATGACAGGTTTAATGAATGCCAAATACAGTGAAACAATAACTTTCTTGGACTTAGATGCCATACCTTTGTTTATAATTTGTGCAATACAGAAGGATTTCCTCACTACTGCAGACATGGGATGGTCAAAGACTAGATTACTATCTAAGTGTATCCCTAAGTCCCTGACTACTGGGTCAACTCTAAGGGGTGTGTTATCAATATGACAGTTACCAGGGGTGGATGACTTCCCGAAGGATACCATTATGCATTTCTTGGCATTTAGTTTTAGTCCATGGCTCTGACACCAGTTGGCTGCCTGTGTCAGCCCCTCTTGGAGAGCATTTGTGTCAGTGTGGGATTCAACAACAGCTCCTAATTTGCAATAATCTGCATAATCTCCAGAACACACTTGTTCCAGTTGTTCTTGTATTTGTTTTGTCTCTGCTTTAGAAAAGTATTACATTTTTTACTTTATTTATTTTTAGTATCTTATTTTGATTTTTACTATTTAAATTTGTATTAATCTAATCTATCTTCCTTCTGTAAACTGTCATTCAAATGGTATGAGCCTGAGTATCGAAATTTCGTGCAGTGATACGCACTTTTTCCTCTGTGTTGATCTGTATGACAATAAGGTTACTTTGACTTTGTCTGAAGCTCTTTGTTACCAAAGATGGAAGTGGAAATTCAGACTTTCTACAAAGGAAAAGAGAAGGTCAGCTCTCTTAAACAGTCATTCTGACTTGTTGGGCTGACTTTGCTTTTAGGGGGTTCTTGAATTATTCATGAAACCGCCTTGCTTCTTCTTCTTCTTAAACATCTGTTTATCTGCATTTTGTAAAGACAATTTATTTTTTTCTTCCCAAAACTAGATGAGAATTAAAAAACAATCCCTAAGAAAACTTAAAAAGGAGGGCTGAAAAATCTTAAAAAGAGTCTCCTCTGTAACAACTTTTTTCCTCTCAGCACACATTTTCGTAACCTGGGCAGCAGATAGATTAAAGATTAAATCGCTATCCAAAGAAGAAATTAAAATCTCATTGTTCACATCATCTGGGAGACCATGAAAATGGCAAACCAAATCTAAATAGTGCCAGTGGCCATAGCCTTAAAAAAGTATCAACACAGCCGTACATACACAATTTAAGCAATGAGATGTGACCTTTGAAATGGACAAAATTATACCATTTAAATCATTTTTTTCCTCACAAGTATAAACTACAGATAAAACATTCTTCATAGTTTCACTATTAATCAGAATAAATTTTAACACATAAGTCTGACCATTCAAAAGTCTGAAAATCAAAGTCACAGAAGCATGCACTTTTCCCCCATACTTATCAGAAAGTGCAGAACAGGAATTAACTAAATGTTTAGCACCATTAGGATTAACTAAAGCTAGAGCTGCTAGGTCAGGTTTGGGATAAGTGTATATAAAAAGACAGAGGAACTTCATACAACCAATCTGCCTTTTTATGGACAGCATGCTATCAGGAATATTGCAGGCAGTGACACACGCATCCTCCTGAGTTGACAGCTCTGGAGGAATGAGTAAGTTTCTAGAAATTCAATCTGTAACAGCTCACAGTATTTTCTGATGGGCTGAGAAACCTCAGTATTCTCCCACTGAAAACACTTGGCACATTCTAGAAACACTCTCAGACAAAGAGAAACCAACACAGGGAGAATCAGATATGGTGCTCTCCAATTAATTTAAAATCTGAGAAGAAAACCCTGCATCTGTCACTTCATCTTCCTGCCCAGCTTCAGAATCTTGAATCTCTTCAGGAAAAGAGGCATCCTTTTTCTTTTACCTGAAACCACCTTATAGGAAGGATCAATTGCCTGAATTAGACCATGAATCAGATTTGCTAAACTACTCCTGTCTAGAAAATGTTAATGAGGAGCAGATGCATATTTAGTTTTCTGTTTCTTTTTGATGGGAAAAATGAAGCCAACATAGTTGTTAATGGCAGCAACAGCTACCCCAAGGGATGGGCACAGCATTCTGACTAAACAGAGAAGCTTTCCCTGTTCCCTCTCCCAGGACTGACAAGAGTGGCTCTCCCTTGCACAATGCAGAGGATAACCCCTGGTCCATAGTGGCTATAGGTGCTACACCAGAGGAAGAAGTGGCAAAAGATGAGTGGTCTGAGGAACCCAGATTTCACCACAGTAGAGTCACCCACCTGTGGCTAAGGCAAATTGCTAGCTTGCTGCAGAGGCAAATACTATTTACTTAACTTTTTTTTGTGGCTGGAACACATTCTGACTGTGGGAACAGTAGTTTGCTCTGTGGTCAATTCGAAAATGGTGCCTCTTTTCCAGGAAAAAGAAACACCATAAGCTGGTAAAAATAAAAAAAAAAATGAGAAAAGTCACTGTTTTCCTCACAAAAAAAAGATGCATTGAATCTTAGAAAGCTGACCAGCTGTTATATCCTTGATAGGATATAACACATATAGTTAATGCTTTGGAAGCTGATCAGCTGTTATATTCTTAGCTATATGGGTTATATCCTGCCAACGCTTTGGAAGCTGACCGACTGTTACATCCTTGGCAGGATATAACCCATATAGCTAACACTACTGCAGCAGTGATCAATACAATGGACACTGTCTATTTTAAATACTACGCTAACAAAAGGTACAGCCATGACCGGTTTGCTTTTGTCACCACTGCACAATTGTGAAACATGCTATATGCAAACAGAGTTAAAATAATTCTTAAACTGTACACAATCTCTGCCTGATTTTCATCTTCCACAAACAGACCTTTATTTCCATAATCTCTTCAATCTGAGTTCTATTCCCTACATATGATCCCAGCTCAGAAAAATAACCTCATCTACAAATCATGTGAATGACAACATTTGTTATTCCCTGTCTATTCCTTTCTTGTGCATATCAAAACTTTCTTACCAAGTGTTGCATTAACCCTTTTCCACTTTGTGAAGTGATGACTCGAAGGTCTGGTTTGCGACTGGCAATACCAAGTTGTGTGTTGTGAGGAGGTGGTGACTTCGACTGGATCACTTTACCCATACTGTTTCCATTGGACACAGTCAAGAGTCCAGGGGATGCTCTGGCACTTACATAGCCATTTCCTGTACAACACATAAAACATTTCACAACATTAGCTACATGACAATATATATCACACCATCTCATAATCATCACTAACATTATACAGTGTCAGGATCTGAAGTAATTAATTTTACATGTATTAATTTTCGAGGTCTGCGTGCCTGTACAAGTTCAGTTTTCCTTCTTGTAACAGTTCTCTTTTGTCAGACAGGCCATTTCACATCTAGTTGAACTTAGTTATAATTATTATTATTTAATTTTCAATCCAGCTTTAAATAGTTCAGATACCTCAACTAAATGCAAGTGAATATGGAAATAATGTAAAATTTACACTTCTGGGTTCAAAAATTCATCCTAAGTATGTAGCCTGGGCAACTACACACAGCCTAGCTATATAATTCACGGAGTTTAGAAGGTGGATTTATGACCAGAATGCTTGGAGTATGGATTAATAGTAATGTGATGATAAATATCTTTTAAGTCTACTGTTACCAAGAAGCATGAATGTGGAAGAAGAGGTATTATCACAAACAGTTTTAGGAAAGAAAGATCCAGAACTGGTCTCTAAACATTTTTTTCTTTCTTTGGCAGTAAAAATATCTTTGAATAAAACCACTTTTCCCACCTGGAAAGGAAGAAGTGGTTCTATCACTCCGGACAGCATATGATGAAGGACAGGTGGAAGCAAGGGAGTCTGGTCAGGAGGATGAGGAATAGCACCCTGCAAAAGAGAAATGTTCTCCCCTCTGCCATCAGTAACCTTGATGAATGATCTTCAGAACAATTTGTCAGAAACAATCTGTTGTCAAAGAGAAAAACTGAATTATAGACTTTCTGGAAGAAAAAATGGGTACCAGGGTAGGAGGAGGAAACAAAGTCTCTTAAACAGTCATTCTGACTTACTAAACTGTCATTGGTTTTAGGAGTTTCCAGAATTCTTCTTAGAATGGCCTTGCCATTTCTTATTAAACATCTGTTTATTTTGTTAAGAATGTTTATTTTGTTTCTTATCAAAACTGGACGTGGAGTAACAGAATCCCTTGGAAAACGTGGAAAATGAGGGTTTAAAAATATTATAGAGGTTCCCTGTATTAGCTTACCCCTTTACTCATACTTTTGGATCATCTCTGCAGCAGAGAAGCCAAATACTAAATTAATAGCCAAAAGAGAATTTAAAATCTCATTTTTATCATCATCTTGGATGTTATGAGAAAAAGCCAATCAAACCTCCTCAAAATAGTACCAGTGGCCATAGCCCTAGAAGAAATATCAACAGAGCCATAAAAAGACTGTAAACAATGAGTAGTGACTTGAAAAATATAAATCATTCAATTATTTAAAGCAGATCTTTCCTCACAAGAAGAAACTGCAGCTAAAACATTCTTCCTGCTTTCATAATTAGTCAGAACAAACTTTAGCATACAAGCCTGACAATTTAAAATTCTGTAATTAAATTTGCAGAAACATATACTTTTTCCATACTTAATAATCATCCCATCCTTATCAGAAAGAGTAGGGCTAGAATTATCTGTTTATCAGCATAAGGATTAACTAAATATATATCTGATGGATAAGGTTTGGGAAGAGTGTATAAAAACATAGACTGAGGAATTTTACATATTCATTCTGCCATTTTAAGGACAGCTGGCTGACTGTCAGGAAAATTGCAGGAAGTGGCAGACGCATCATCCAAAGCTGACAGAACTGAAGGAATGGGTGCAGGTTCTGGTAATTCTTTCTGTAACAGCTCATATTTTCTGAGGAACTGAGAAACCTCAGTATTCTCCCACTGAAAACACTGGCACATTCTAGAAATACTCCCAGAGAAAGAGTCTGAATCAGAAATCTGAGGGAAAAAAAAGTGCGTCTGTCCCTTCACTCTCCTGTTCAGATTCAGAATCTTGAATCTCTTCAGGAAAGGAGTTATCCCTCTTTCTTTTACCAGACAATATTGTAGAAGAAGAATTAATAACCTGAATTAAACCCTAAGCTAGATCCAAGTAAACTGCCCCTGTCTAAGGAAATCTGAAGAGGAACAGACACATGCTTAGTTTTCTGTTTATTTTTGAGAGGAAAATCAGCTTTCCCAAGGACGGGTACAATGTTCTGACAAAACAAGGAAGCCTTCCTGATCTTTCTTCCAGCACCAAGAGGGTCTCTTCCTTGCCCCAATGAGGGAACCCCAATAGTTACAGGGGAAATGGCTATCCCCCAATCCGTAGTGGCTGTAGGTGTTACACCAGAGGGACCTGGAGTGAAAGATGAGTGGTCTGGGGTCCAACTAATGGGCACAGCAGAGTCACCCACCTGCACCTGAGGCAAACTGCTAGCCTGCTTTGATGGCAAAGACAGTTTGTTTAGGTTTTTCTTTTTGTGGCTGGGAGAAAGAATGACCATGGGACTAACAGTTTATTTCCTGGTCAAGGTGAAAAAAGTGCCTGTTCCATGGGTCAAAACAAGCAGCAAATGCCAGTAAAACCTAAAGTCTTTAAAAGTAACTTATTTCACAGATAAACATGGTAAAAAGCACTTAACACTTTGCCAGTGCGACAACGTAAAATAAATATAATTTTTCCACAGAAAAAATGATTTTCAGTTACTTTAAACAACTTTTAAAGTGACAGGAAAAAAAGAGCAATCCCATTTAAAAGTATAATACAGTCATTTGACAGTCCATTAACATACAAATCCTAGCTTTAAAATAACTTTCCTGAACAGAAAAGTATTAACAGTAAAGAAAAATTATTGAACTGAAGATTTTTTTTCCGCAGGGAACTTATCTGCCCAGCAAAGAACAGCACAAGCCAACCATAGATCCTTGAAAGCCTCAGAGGACATACTCTTCAGCAGCAGCAGTATAGCTCTGATGGGCTTGATGCCAAAACTTGTCTTTTAATTAGCTCAATTTGAGCTGCGAGACAGTTTGGGTGTGTGGAAGGCACCCTGAACTTTGGAAGCTGTCCGGTTGTTATATCCCATGCAGGGTAAAACCCATATAGCCAAGGCTACTGTAGCAGTGATCAATATGATGAACATCTCCTGGAACAACCATGTGATGATACAGTTTTGACATATGAATGTTTAAGGAGAAGTGAACTTAAACCAAAGGATGAAAGACTAATAAAGTCAACACAAGTCAGCAGGATACAGTCATGTACTTTTACAAAGTTTGTGCAAAAGAGATACAAACAAATTCATGTTCTGTAGTACAGAACTACAAATAGCTGCATGCTGTGTTGCTGTGTGTGATACTCGCATGGTCAAGGGATTGTGTACTAAAAGGCACAACAATGTGGCAAGACTACTACTTTGAGGATTCTGTAAACACTGTCACACAGAGGGAGCTGAGAAGCATTTGAAACATGAACCACAAAGAATTACTGAATGTGAAAAAGTTCTGATCACATGGGATCAGCTAACAGCAACAGTTAAGACAGCAGAATCAAGAAAAAAAGGGCAACAGTGACATTAATCATTGAAATAGCTACACCTAGGGATTACAGTTTCCTGTGTACTGAACACACAGAGGCATGAAACACCAGGATACATAAGAAGAAACTAGAGCGATATGGGATAAAGATACCCTGATAATTGAACTACCAGCAAAAGCAACATGGCTAATAAAAAAATAATTTTCAAACTTACTTAAGTATTACACGAATGCATGTACAGTCACAAGAATTACAGAAAGAGGCAATTCTGTACAGAATACAGCTGCTGAGAAGAGCACTCTTGTCTAACATCAAAGACTGAAGCAATATTAATTTCATGAACCCTAAATCACACCCTGACTCAGGAATGGGGTTCATTTCAATCATAGCATTAGTCATCCAAAATGTTTGAAGAAGTTATGAGAGAAGCCATAATCTGTAATCTTCCCAGAAGTAAAACATCCAAGACTACTTCAGCAGCAGGCTACGAAAGAAACCTATACAAAACTGGAAGAGATCCAGTAAAAAAATATAAAGGAAAAACAGTAATCAGATTACTGGAAAAGGTACAGCAACAGTTAAATAATATTAATTACCAAGTATCTCTTCAGAACTCAGGCTGTCCTTTACTGGACTACACTTTTGTAGACAAAATCCTGAAAGCTCTGAGCTGATGCCACCAGAGAGATATGGTGGTTCAAGGGGTGCAACTACATGCAGGGTGATCTAATCTAATAAACCACAACTTATAATTTACAAGAAGTTGTACTTGATTCACATTTAAATACAAAAACCATTAGGGCAAAATCAAAGTACCAGTATAAACAGTTTAAAATAAATGAGATAAATGAGGGTATAGACATTTTTTTTAACTTAACAACATCCTCTGAGCATCACCAAACGTTTGTCACCTCTGTATTCACATCAACAACCACTGAAACACCATAACCAGTTAGTCAGGACTGTTCTTAGTTAAAGTAAAAATAAAAACTTTATTCATGATTAACACATAAAATACATACTAACCTTACCAAATCTTCTTCATATTAATCAGAACCCAACAAATAGCAACTAACAAAATTAGAATAAAAAAAAAAAAAACAACAACAAAATAAAAAAGTACAAAATGTCACAACCATAAACAACCAGTCAGAAACTGTATTACTATCAAATCAGAGAGAAAAAATAAACAAGCAAGGAAACAAACAGGGTAGGGCTGAAGTTGAATGACATTATGTATTCTGATGTGTGTGATTGTCATCAGCTCCGCCCAGTTACAGCATTTCAACAATAAATCTCCTGCATACACAGCAGCATACACTAAGCTGGTGGGAGTTCTTCTTCACATTTTCACACCCCCTTTCAAACCAACCTATGGCTGAGGTGTTCTCAAACCCACCTGTGGCAGAGGTGTTCTCAACTCCAACGAATAGTCCAGGGGACACAAATGTTAAGGGTAAATGGGGCAGAAAACAGAAATAGTGAGCTGGAAAGAATGCCACTGGGGGAGGCAAAACCACTTTAAAAGAGAAGAAAGAAGAAAAAATAAACCTAACATATATTAATATTACCATCTCTATGCTAGCACATCTATAATCCATTTTTGTCTCAATTATATTGGCCAGTTATTGCTTGCCTTGTTCAATCCATTTCTGTCTCACTTACACTGGCCAATTATTACTTGCCTTGTTCAGTCTGTTTCAGCACAGTCTCATCCCCGCTAGAACACAGCTCCTGTACTGTTGCAGCTATCAATGCCATTAATGTTAAGCAAACAACATATTTTTTACTAACATTCATGGTATAGTACTGTAAAGTTAATCAGTACATGCCATGAAATGCTCCCTACCAATTTAACAATTCAGGACAGTCTAATGGTGAAAGCCCATGCCAATGATCTAGCCATTGATCAACTCATTCCTTGATACATTTAGCATTATAAAAGGATGTCTTAAAACTCTACTGCACAGAATAAATTCTGTCTTCCACCTTCATAGTTAAAACTATGGTCAGAAAGTAAAAGAGAATGCACTTCCAATCGATCAACCACCTAACAATGGTCTCACAAAATTAGGACTCTAGTTATTTTTACCTTGTGCAACAAAGTAAGCCAACTTCCTTTGTGCTTACTCAAGTAAGCTACATCCACTAATTTTTTTAATCTGCACAATATAATAAAAGTTGTATCTCTACCATGATATTTTGAAGGATCTGGTCCCTCACTGAACAGCACATACATTGATTACCATGTTCTAATTCACCTAAAATCCATCTCCCTCAAGAAATCTTATGATACTTATTAAACTTCACTTATCTTTAGCCATATGGATCCAGGAGGGACATGTACTAATGCAAATATGATGCCATTCCCTTCTTCATGCTCTAGTCACCACAAAATGCCATCATTCAAGTATTCTGCAACCTGTCTTGGACCTTAAAATTCATGTCCCATGTACAATAGTACTGCATCTCCAGGACTCTCTACTCCCTCACATTTTATGCCTCACCCGATTCAAAGCCATGTACATCCTGCAGGGAACTTCTTCTGGTATAAGCAAGAACTTTTGACTTCTTGACTTGGATTACTAACCAATTAATATTCCAAGAAATTATTCCCGGCGGTACAGAGATTTAAGAAAAAAATTAGATTTTACCTAATTTGCAATTCATGTGTTAGCCTTTTTCAATACATCATTACATAGAGAACTTTGCCCTTCCCATAGGCAGGCTTCTTGTTTAACACTAGTCAAATTCCCCCTACTAACAGAAAAAAATGGCACCACATAGCAACTTACTTGATCATATTATATTCTTTGCCCTAGCATTTAAATACTATGTGCTTTTTTGACTCCCTGAATCTGACCATAAGTTGATCCTGGGATGTCTACTGAACCCTATTTAGCTGCCTCGGTCTTGTTCCAATGGCTGTTTAGAAATCAAAGCCTTCAAGGGCAGCATCAAAGTGCTGTCAGGGAATGCTTTACTTGCTTTAGCTTAACTCTGTCCCCTTGCCTGTTCAGTCCCAGGGGCTGGCATGCAATGAGCTCCCTGCATGTGACTCATTTATGGCCCTGATCTGCTATGAACAAGACATCTCACATGGGTCTGACCATGAGAAAGGAAACCTACAGTGATAGTGTACCCAAATGCTCACCCGCCCCCAGTATGTGAAAAGCGCCCCCCTCCCCTCCAGCTACTACTTGAACTTGGAATGACCTGGTCGTACTCAGGGCTTTAACCCTCTATGTCACTAAAACATGCCACTTTCTAAATAAATATTTCTCACATGATTTTATACAAGAAAGTAAAAATCTTCCCTTTAATTATTCACATAAAGCACAAAGAACAATGTAAGAACAAGCCCCCTTCTTCAGAACAGACACACACATACACACACTTCCCCAAACTATGTGCAGTCTTTCAAGAAAACAAAAATCACAGCAATTTCCCTCCAGTCCAACTTAAATCCTCTCTAATGTGTTTCTAAAACTGACACTGAGATCCAAGATGAAAACTTCCCATAGCTGCAGTCTCTGTTCCGCACAGTGTATTGCACATATAGGCAAATTAGCAGCTCTCCTCCATTGTTAATGCAGTGATTTTTGCTAGGACCTCTGGTGTGCAAACTGGCACTGGCTTTATAGAAAATAAAGATAAGATGAATTCCATTTATCCATTTTGAAATGTTAGAATAAAATTTAATACTGATGCTTTTCTCAGTATTTTAAAGGAAAAAAATTGCACATAACTTCAAAATCGCCTATGACTCATAAGCTTAATCTTTTAAGTTCTTCCATTTCATACAGTCATATTTACTCACTGTCTGAGTAACCTTATTAGTTATATCTGTTCCTTACTTTCAAAGCTCTGTTTACAGCCCCCAACTTAGTAAATAATGCAAAAAATAACCAGTATGTCAGTTCCAGGGATTTTCTGCTATGAGCTTGTCCTAAAAACGGACTTGTCAGGAAGCCCTTCCCTCTGAGGTAGCATTTTCTGAGACACTTTCAATGGATATGGATTCCATTTTTTTCATATTTTTCTCTCTCTCATAAATTTGTTTGCTAGCAATGTTGGCCAAAGATTTTTATGAAGCTGTCTTTGTCATGAGTGCAAGGTGCACCAATATTTCTTCCACTCTAAGCACTTTGGTAACATGTGTGACAGGTGGTTATTTCATTTTCTTGCATTGAGTCAATAAGCAGAAGAACACTACCAGTTGGCTACTGCATACTATTTGAGGAATTTGGTTCTTTCAGGCACCACACTGTCAGATGAGTGAGAGAAATGGACAGGGAAATCTTTACTTGCTATTCAGAATCATATGGCATTATCAGGCCTGAAATCATCAAAATTAGTAGCAAAGCTTAGTGTCAAATCCCTTACTACTACTGGATACATACAGGCAGAGCAGCACTGACAGACGGGGTTGAGTTATAGTCTGTGCCCTCTGGGTGTGGATCACTACTGCTGTTCTTCACTTTAGGGTCCTTGTATGTGCAGTATGACAGTAGCACAAAGATTTATAAATCACAATATTGATGGTTAACTTGTCACATAGCACAACCCATTTATGGGACTGAATACTATGTCTAAGAATAGCCCAATCTGTTTACAAGGGGAGCTGTTGCTCCTCTTAATTACCCCTTTAGAATGAGATCTGAAGAAATGGAAGGCGCTTTATCCCCCTTTATGAATGTAATCAAGGGGTATTATGATTTGCAAATACAAATGTTGTGATACATAATGCAAACTTACATTATGTTACAGCTAGTCATAACATCTTGTGTGTGTAGGGGGAGGAAGGAGACTGCACTCTGAAAATGAGTGTACAATTCAAAAAATCCATGCTCTGCCCATCTGGGTAGTGAAGATGCAGACACTGTACACTCATCTTCACCTCAAGAGGACTGTTTAGAAATTTAGAAATGGGATGAATCATAAGATGACCAATACGGAAGTATACAAAGCCCTTTAATTTAGTAATCATTCAGACATTAACAATGAATTGCTGATTCTCCATTACTGCATGAATGCTTCTATTCATGTTCAGTAAGAATAGTGTTGATGTCACTGAAGGTGAAATGCCAGCAATATGTGTGGAAACTAACAAGTTTGCTGCCTAGCTAATGGGCACTAAAACACATCTGACCTGTATTGGAAGTCACTGCCTCCATAAGCATTAGATAAATAAACTGGACATTTACTGAGCCACATCAGAAAATAAAATTGACACTGAGATCCAAGACAAAATCAAAAGACAAAAGGTTAATATTGGTGGCACAAGGTAGTGGACTATGTACATGTTGGTTTACAACATCCACTGAACATGTGGGGGAAACAGACAAATGCATGTTCTGTAAAAGAAATTGGAAACAGTCACAGATTTTGTTTTTGGTTGTGATATACTAAAGGCAGAAGGACCGTATACTGAAAGGCACACCAATCTGGCAAGACTGTTGCAACAGGGATAAAGCATTATAGAAAATGACGAAGTTTATATCACATGGGATCACCCATTACCAATAGTTCAAAAAATAGATGCAAGAAAACCAGATGTAGTAGTCCATGAAAAGAAGACAAAAGTAGCATTGATCATTGAAATTGCTATACCCAGTGACTACAGTGTCTTACGTACAGAGAGACACAAAGTCATAAAATACTGGGATCTGCAGGCAGAAATGAGGGCAATGTGGAAGAAGAGCTCCTCAATGACTCTATTCACATGCAACCTTGACAACTGGATGAGTGACCATAAATTCATTCCGGGGTGGCACCTATGTCTCTCAAGAACAGGGGCAGTTGGTGCTGATCACAGAATCACTATCCAACTTATGACCCCATATGGTCAACAGGGTACTCAGGTTATTACAAGGCTGGGCTTATAAAGGCTCTAGGGCCATTAGCCTAGTAATGTCCTATGAACCTACACCCAGACAGTTCCAATAGTAGTAGGAGCAATGGGTCTTATATAAAAAAGAATTTACAATCGTACTTAGATATGTTACAGATACATGAAGCTCTGTATGAACTGTAGAAGGAGTCAATACTGGGCACAATGCAGGTGCTATGAAGAGCATTTCTGGTTTACATCAAAGACTGAAACAATACTAATTTCATGAACTTTAATAATTCTTTGGCTTAGGAATGGGGTCCATTCCCATCATGGTATTAGAAACCCAAAAGACATGGAGAAATTTAAAAAGGGAGAAACCACAAAGCATGTGATTATTGGTCAATAAACCACTGCCATCAACAACCACCTTTCAACAAATAACAGATTTCAGGTCCTAGACATTATGCATTCTTCTGCAGTTTACAAACCATACAATTTTCAGGTAGTCATGACATAGATGAAAGAAAAAAAAGATACATAATCTGGAGACATAATCTGCTAGTAATTTCTCCTTCCGAAAGATGGGATTGGCTTGTATATCACCAAAGAATGTTTTGATTTTACATAAAGACCAGAGAAGTGTGAGAGTTTGGATGGCACGTAGAGGGCACGTCTAGAAAATAATGAACAAAAAAAAAATGAAATGTCTTAAAGGGATAACCACAGAAGAGACTAACTCTTTTAGACTCTCCTTTTCAGAATGGTTATGTACACTTAGATTCCTGATGAAAATATGTGTACTACATTCAACGACTAAGAAAATAGTGCCCTGGAACTGTAAACCTATCATGGCTGGAACTGCCACATTTCTGACAGGCTGGTTAGACTACTAAAGATTTAATTTGCCATGTATCAGAACAACGGCAAACACGGGAGATGGAATATTGTATGTCAGGTCTAAATAAGGACAGTGTAAATACAGAACAACATACGGAGGGGTGCAATGGTAAGGTAACATGTGATGGAAGATGAAAAGCTGTTATACAGTATGATTGCAAAATAAGTGGAGCAAGTCTGAGTGACAGGATGGTAAGAAAAGGACAGTTTTGTAAGAATTTACAAAAATAGTAGATGCCCAACTGGATCCCTGTTGCAGTATTCATTCTAAGTCAACTAACTTTTCCTCTGAAACTATTATACCACTTCTCCAGTCAGTCAGCTGGTCTCCCCTAAAACATCTCCACTTTGATCTAGCAGTCAAATATTCAATGACAAATGTATCACTATCCTAAATAGGCTAGCCCCTTTAGGAGAAGATGCATAAAAGCTACATACATTCCATGGATATCTTCTGACACAAAAAAGTTTCTCAAACAGAAAGATAAAGCTTGGTATAATTACCAGCTCAAGAACCCAACTACCCTTCTACAATACTGGCAACTTCATAATCTAGCAAAAAAAAAAAAAAAAAAAAACAAATATGACAAAAAACAATACTATACTACAATCCAAATAAAGAATCAAAATAATCCCCCAAAATTCTGGGGAGCTATAAACCAACTGCTCAGACCTGGTCAAACCCCTACCACAAGTCCAACAAAAACTGACTCGTCTGACAACATAGCCATTCAATTCAACAATCACTTTGTTAATTCCATTCCGTCATTAGTACAAAACAATAACATCTCTCAGCTATTAATACCTATAAAACCACACACAAACCCTGACCCATTCCACTTTTATCCCATACAAACTGACTAAATAAAAAACTCCTAACCAAACTCAAACACACCTCAACTGGTGCTGATCAACTTCCTAATAAATACCTCAAAATAGATGCAGATGTAATTGCTACCCCATATCCATTCTTATAAATCGGTCCATCACTGAACAATACACCCCTTCACTATGGAAAGTGTCTCATGTTATTCCTCTTCACAAAGGTGGTACCGCCACTGATATTTCTAGCTATAGACCCATTTCCATCCTCTGCCCCATAACCAAAAATACTAGAAAACTGTATTCACACCCTCCTGAAAAATAACCTTAAATCCCCTACTCAACATGATTTCTGACCTAAACATAGCACTAAAACAGTCCTAGTCAGTTTCAATAAAACAGTAAACCAACATAGGAACAGTGGTTTACTTACCTCCTCTGTACTCCTAGACCTTTCCATAGCCTTTGATACAGTTTCCCACCAACAGCTTACTGATGAGCTAACCTCCATTAACCTCTCGCATTCTACCCTTACCTGGTTCATTAGTTATCTAACCAACTGTCAACCGGCGGTTATATGGGAAAATGTATTTTCATCTCCTCTACCCATCTCAGTTGGTGTACCCCAAGGATCTATTCTTGGCCCTCTACTCTTTACCATATTCACAAATAGGCTCTGTACAGCTACCCAGCATGCTTTAACAGTTCAATATGCAGATGATTCCTCCCACATGTGCTCTGCTCCATCCCTTCCCTGCTCTTCTCAGTAAAACCAAACAATCCTTTCTGGACATAGAAAAATATCTTTCTAAGTCACAATTGATTCTTAACCCTTTGAAAACTAAACTAATGCTATTTGCAAAAAAGAAAACAGTGACCCTACAACTTTCACCATTTATTCATCTAACACCACCATTATCCAACCAGTAGATCACATACAACTACTAGGGGTCACCACAGACAAATATCTCAAATTTGATCAACACTTAGCCTTAGCTATCAAGAAAGTGCACTAGGATCCCTTTATAGAATTAAGCCATTCCTAACTGACACCACCAGACATGCTATCTGTAGAGCTCACCTTCTATCCACTTTCTTATATGCCTCACTCATTTTCACGAACGTAAGAAAATGTGACTTAAAAAAACTATAATCCTGCTATTGTAAAGTAGCCCGATTTGCTTCCAATCAACCTGCTAGAACTCATCATTGCAAACTACACCAGCTCAACTAGATGGAACTTCCCAACCTCTTAACCTTTAACCAACTAGTCCTAACATATTCTACCCTTCATTACCCAGACAAATGTCCATCCATTAGCAATCTAGTACAGCATTATACCAGCACTAGAACTTTAAGGTCATATAACAAATTGCTTTTGAAGGTCACTAAATCAAATAGCTGCTAAGGGGATGCCCTGTACTTACGTAAAATAACTAAAGCTTGAAATGATATACACAACATTGTAATCCTACTAAGTTCAAGCAATTGTTGAGGGAACATCTCAATAACAATTGGATTTGCTCCTGCACCAACCCTGGTTAGCGGCACTAACGGTTGCTTCCTCTTAACTAATTCATCCCACTCCTCCCTATTCCTCACCCAACTTACCTCTACCTAATACACCACCTTCTCTCCCTTTTAGTTGCCTACCTATTTACTTCCTTTTTTGCTCCATTTTATTAAGCAATTGCTTTCTTAGCCCTTGAACTTTCTATCGTTTTGTCTCACTTTGTCGTATGTTGCAGCCCTATATCATTTTTCATCTCTTAATCCATTTATTTTCTATATGTACCTTAAATATGATTTTGTAACCATGTATCCTAAATGACTACTGTACTGTACAAACTAATACCTTATATGAATATTTTGTTATAACATTGTACTCTGTGGAGCCTTTCTCCCCGAGCCTCTGTTGAAAAAGGGCTATTTTTAGCCTCAGTAGGACATTCCTGGTAAATGAAATGGAAATAAATAAATAAAGGTATCCTGTGAAGATACTACACATCCAGCCAATATGCCAAGACTTAGGCATCTTCCTTTCATCCTATAAAGCCAATGTATACCCAAAGCGCAGGAATGCTAAATGGTACATAACAGATGTACGGGCACAAAAAAAAAAAAACTCAGGACTTTCTTTGTCTCAGATCAGAAGATGAACAAGGGAAAAATAGAGAAAGGTAAAATATGACAACAAGGAGAGGAGAAATATGCATACCAAGTCCAACTTGACTAAAAGAATAGGGGGAAAGGAGGAAGGATGCCAATACTACAAGTTCTAGTCAGACATCTACTTTAAACTACTCTGTGCCCTTCCTTGATCACTTTTACAACACTCATTATATATGGGAAAATTCCCAAAGAGTTTTAGAATAATTGGGAGGAGGAACCAGTTCTGGACCTGGAGAAGGCATCAGTTTTCAAATGTTATTTGAACCAAAATCCAATTGTTATCCTCTAAAATGAATCTTGCATCCAGACTATTGAAGAATCCACAGCTCTGGTAGAAAGGACATTTACCTGACCTGGAAGGGTCTTGCTACTGAGGGAATAGCAAAAGGAAATTCTTCTACAGAAGGTTTGCTTGGAGACATGGTAACCCATCTTTCTATCCAGAAAGGAAATAAACAGTTGAATAGACTTCATAATAGGTTTAGTCTTATGAAGATGATATCTGAGCTGCTTATGAACAAATAATTAAAATGAAAATTCTTTCTCCCTTATTTTGATGAGTTGAGAAAAGGGTAGGTAGATTTGTAGACTGGTTTAAATATAATTATTGACTGCCTTAGGCATAAAAGAAGGGTTTGTACTGAAGGAAAGCCTATCTTTGCAACAACTTAGAAAAGGAGGAAAAGCCATAAGGGCTTGCAGCTCTGAGACTCTCTTTCTGAAGTAAGATCTACCAGAAAAACTATCTTCCAGATATGACACTTTAGAGAGGAGAAGTAAGCAAGTTCAATGGGGGGGGGGGTCAAGTTTTCAAAAATGTAATTCAAGTCCCAAAGAGGAGGAGGAATAGGTTTCCTTTGCGGCATGATGTAGAAGATGCCTTTCAAAACATGCAGAAAGAGATGGACCTAAAGGCAAGCAGGTAAAAATGACTAACAGATGCACTTAGAAGAATACACCAGTCCTCACTGAGCAGCTCATCACAAAAGAGACCTTTTCTTTTTTTTTTTTTTTTGGTACCAATATTTTCCATTGGAAACACAATATTTTATTGTTGCAGTGTTTTTAGCCTCTGTAACACCTGTAAGCACATCCTTAGAAAATAAATTCCTAAGTGGAATCAAAATCTGATCATCCAGACTTTCAGGTTTAGGGCTTGCAAGTGTGGAAAAAACAAGAGAGACCTTCCTTTGTGTGAGCAAGTCCATCATGTGCAGTAATTTGCAGTGACTGCCCTTGACCAGCTGTAAAAGAAGGGAGAACCAATGTTGTCTGGACCAACAAGGGGGTCTCCAATATCATTTTTAGACAGACCATCTTGGTTATCAGCAGGACCTTTGGGATTACAGGAAATGGAGGAAAGACATACAGAAATTTGCCCTGCCATGTGACTGACAGGACATCCTTTCTCAAAGCCTATGGGTACGTAACTCTGGAGCAGAACAGTCTGAGTTGCCTGTTCATAGTGGAGGCAAAAAGATTTATTTGGGGAATTCCCCACTGGTGAACAGTCTGCAAGAATGCATCTCTGTTTAACATCCATTCATGAGGGTCTGTCCTGGATCTGCTCAAATAGTCTACCATAGTACTCCTCTTAGATGGTATGTAAGCTGTGTGCCTGAAGAAAAAGGCTTTTCTGAATGGCTGTTTCCTAGCCAGCCAATGCAAGTATGCAGAGACAACAAGATTTTGTCCTTTCCTGTTTATGTATCATGTAATAGTGATAGTATCTGTCTGGATTCAGAGAGCTCCTGGAGACAAAGGTGATGAAAGGAATAAAGTGCTAGAATCAGGGCTTTCATCTCTTTTGAGATTCATATGGTTCTTCCTCTTCTGCCTTGGTCAAAAACCATGGACATTTATGTTCATTAAACATGTTCTCTATGCCAGTCCTGAAGCATTTGTTGAAAGCTTCTGGTAAGGTTAAGAACCAGAAAAGGCATTCCTGGTTGAGTGATAGTGCCTGATATACCAAAGAAATTCCTTATTGATGAACAGCAAGAGAGAAATTGTGAAGTTCACAGGATGGCAGTGCTGTGCCCAAATGGACTTGGGATACCACTGAATCTTCCTCATGTGGAGTCAGGCAAAATAAATCATTGGCACAGTTGAAGCCATATACCTCAGGGCTCTTAGCATCTCTCCTTTGCTGAGGTCATTTTTTAAGGGAAGGAGTGATGTAGTTAGAAAACGGTCTTTGTGCTGAGACAGAAATGCTTTCATGGAAACTGTGTTGAGAAGGAAACATAAAAATACCCAATATAAGAAGGTAGGACAGACTTTTTCAATTTTTTTTATAAAGCCCAGGTGAAAGAAAAGGTACATGATGAACATGAGATTTGAAAGAAGCTTGTCTTTCGAGGAAGACTGGAGAAGGAGATAATCTAGGTAAGGTTCGATATGTATATCCTGGACACTGCACAAAGCTGTAACAGAGACTAAGCATTGGGTAAATTTTCATGGAGCTGCAGAAAAGACCAAAGAGCAAAGCAAAGAACTGAAAATGAGATAGTATGGTACCAAATCCCATTTATTTTTTGTGATCTTGATGGATGAGGATACAAAGATATGCATCTTTCAGATGCAGGGAGACCAAGAAGGCTTGAGGAAGGATCACTGGAAGAAGGGTTTGAAGACAAAGCCACATGAGCTCCACATCTTGGTATATCCTTTTTATTCTCTCTCCTTCCCATTTTCAGCCAAGAATATACTCTCACCCTGCCCCTTTCCATCCACAATGCCCATATTCTTTCCCAATAATGTCTTAAGCCCTGTATATGTCAAACACACTTGTTTCTCTATAGCACACTTTCTCACCACCTCCTCAAATTCCTCATTCTGCTCTGCCTTGAACAAATTCTCCCTTCTCCTCATCCCATATTTACTGATTTACTCAGCACTGTGGCCCACTGAATCCCATTCTGAATGCCAATGATTCCTCTAACTCTACTCTTTTAACCATCTCCACAATTCCGTTTTCTGCCCTCTCCACACTTTGCATATAGCCCTTCATTTCCTGCTCTACCCCCTTCTCCAACAACATCCACAGTAGCTATACCTAATGTTTCCTCTTGAATCGCTGATTCATACTCCTTGACTATCAAGCACTTACTGAAATCCAGCAAACTTCATCTTCCCTCCTGCTTTCTTTAATGTTCAAGGGAATTGTTATGGCTAGGCTTGTATAGGCCCTAGGGCCGATAGCCTAGTACCAACCTATGAACCTAACCCTCTTTCCCTTTTCACATACAGTTGTTGCACAGTCTCTGAACTGTATACAACCCCTTAGCCCCAGGAGATATACCTACACAAAACCATAAGTAAGTTCTTTTTCCTCAGCACTTTAGTTCTACCATCCCAAATCTGTAAAACGGTTGCACCATATACCTAACAACCATGAATGTGCTACAGCTGTTCTACCCAATTTTGCTGTCTGATTTCCTACAAACTTGGCAATACCAGAATGCCCAAGTACCCCCCCCCCCCCCCCCCAGGTGTTCACAACAGTCTTTTGAGAATGAAACTATGACCCAAACTCTTCTCCAAAGTTTATAAATACATCAAATATTTTTGGAAAACATATAATTCACCTGCATTAACAAAGGCATGCAATTACCACCAGAAGACTAAAGCTATACCTCACCCCTTTTGTTCTCACTAATTCTGCTAATATCCCCTAAAATCTGGGCTAACACTTCCATCAACAGGAAGGAAAATGTTTGGGTGACAGTAGGCTGCCCTGTAAACTCACCCATTCTAGCTTGGCCATTTCTCTTATTCACCATTACCCTTACAGTCAGAGATTCATACATACTTTTATCTCATGTACAAAAGACCCCACCCGATCACCTCAATCAGAACCTTTAATAGAACATGTTTCTTAGTAGTTAGGTGGCCTGGTCCAACAGACCCTTTCTAGTCATGATACAGATACAAGGCAGACAACTTCAGTTTAGTTGTTCTATTGTTTGGTCACTTAGTCGATTCCAGTTTTTTGTAACTTCAAATAATAAAACTCTACGGTGTTTATATGGACTTTGGTGAACTAGATCAGTAACACGTTGTTGTGAGCCGGTATGTGTGTAGGGAGGTTGGGTGGGCGTACTGATATGTACATACACCACTCAATCTGGGGGCCACAATAATGGGGTTTAGTGGCATGCTCATAGATGGCTTACATCTGTTAACAAATACTTATTTAAGTTCTTGCACATTCATATTCATTACTTCAGTAGTGCTGTGCCTGGCAGCCTCTGTTGCCTCCTTTTCCTTTTGCCTTAATCTTTTCCAGTATCACTGTTTTCTCTAGTGAATCATGACTCCACATTACACAACCACAGAATGTGAATTTAAGTTTTGTTATAAAACCTTCCAATGAACTGTTTATGTTTATTTCTTTGCAGTTCTTTTCTCACATACAACAGTTCAAAATCATTGAGTTCCCAATGCACACACTTACTTATAGTCTGTCCACAACAATGTTATTACTAGGAAAGCACAGCTCTGAACATATGGACTTTTGTTGACAATGTGATGTCTTTGTACTTTAAAATCTTATCCAAATTTACCATTGCTTTCTTTCCAATAAAAAAAAAAAAAAAACAATTGGGCTCAGACCATCTCCAGAGAATTTTGAGTCCAGGAAAATAAAATCTGTCATGTTCTCAACTTCTTTCCAATCAATCTACACAGAATTCTTAAGTCTAGTAGATAATTTTAACTTTTTAAATACCAAACAGAAAATATGCATTTGCACTTTTTACTTCCATTTTCATCAACTAGTTCTTCAGCTCATCCTCACTTTCAGCTATCAGAGTGATATCTGCATATCTGAGGTTAATATTTCTCCTCAAAATTTTGTTTCTAGCATGTGATTCATCTAAGTCAGCATATTGCATGAAATGCAGTCCAAAAAAATACTATCCCACCGGTAGTAATTTGTGCAAGAAATAACTAATCAAACAAGAATAGTTGTGTAAAATCTTACCATAACCATAGATGTCCTTATCTTCCATGTTGCAGTATTCTTGGTGTGGGATTTCCTGCCTTCAGATGACTCTACGTTGGCTCCTATACAAAAGCTTCAGCTTGGTTGTTGCAGTTGTGTGGGCCGTCACATGTAGGGCCATAAACCAGGGACCCTATGTGTGACGTCTGCACGCACAATCCTCAGAACTTGAAGCTAGGCAGGCAAAGTAGATAGCCCAACAGGATAGGCTGCCAAAGGTGACATTTATAAGGCCCTGGGTCTCTTCTGTAATGAAGAGAGGCATTAGGGAACAGTTAGACTGGTAGAGTCAGTGAGGGGGTATGGTGGGTGTGAAGGAATACTGCAACATGAAAGACAAGGACATCTATGGTTATGGTAAGATTTTACACAACTATTCTATGTCCTTCTAATCCTATGTGGCAGTATTCTTGGTGTGGGAGATTACCACAGCTTAGTTTGATGAAAGGGTGGCGGATGCAGAAGATGATTTCACAAAGCCTTGTAGGATTGCCCTGGCAAATCCTGTGCGTGCTTTGGAGATTTAGTCCAATTTGCAATGTTTGGTGAAATTGTGGATAGTGGACCATGTAGCTGCTTCCATAATGGAAGCTGTGTCCGTGCCTTTTTGGAAGGCCTTGGAAATGGCCACTGCTCTTGTGGAGTGTGCCTTAACCCCAACTGGAGGGGGTTTTCCATGGTGTGAGTAGCAGAAACAGATTGTCTTTCTAATCCAGGATGCAATGGTCTGTTTGGTGACTGCCCTGCCCAATGCCCTGGGGTGGAAAGATACAAAGAGTTGTTTGGATTTCCTAATGTATTTAGTCTTGTCCATGTAAAATCTCAGTTTCCTGTGGACAACTAGGGAGTGGAGTATCCTCTTTCCTTGGTTAGTGGGACAGGGAAAAAAATTGGGTAGGCGAATGGATTGATTTAGAGATAAGTCATTGACTACCTTGAGCATGAAGGAAGGGTTAGTACTCAGTGTGACCCTGTCCCTATGACAAATGGTGTAAAGTGAGCATGCCATTAAGGCTTGTAGCTCAAAAACCCTTCCGGCAGAGGTAATAGCCACTAACAGTACTGTTTTCCAAGTACAAAACTGTAGAGAGGCTGTATTATCCAGTTCGAAGGGGAGCTGGGTGAGTTTTTCCAGGATGAAGTTTAGGTTCCATGGAGGAGGAATAGGCTTCTTAGGTGGTCTGATGTGTAAGAGCCCTTTAAGGAAGAGTTTCACATGTAGCCTGGCTAACAAGGGGGGATCTAGAGGTAAGCAGGCTGATAATGCGGAGAGGTGCACTTTCACGCTCAGGAGGTCTGCTTGCTTGTTGTCCTGTGAAGAGATGTAACTGGCTTGCAGGGATAGGTTGTGCTGGTATGCTAGGTCCCAAATTAGTAGGGCTAGCCTGCACAATTGGTATGCCTTGGTACCTCCCTGTTTGTTGATGTACCACATAACAGTGGTATTGTCCATTACTATCAGAAGAGGACCTGATAGCAGTAGTGGTAGGAAGGTCTGTAGAGCTAAAAGAACTGCTGTCATCTCCTTTACATTGATGTGTTTGGTTATCATGGGAGGTTGCCACTGGGCTTGGACTCTGGAAGAGTGCAAGGTGGCTCCTCAACCTGAGTCTGAGGCATCTGTATGCAATATCTGTGTGGGTTGAGGGGGCTGCAGTGGAAGCCCCTGAGTTTAGTTGTACTTGTTGGATCCACCAAATGATTTCCTTCTTTAAACAGGGAAGAAGGGGGATAACTTGTTCCAAGTGATTCTGGTGTTGTGACCAGATATTTTTGAGGTACCATTGCAGTTTTCACATATGCATTCTGGCCAATGGTAGCATGGGAATGGTTGCTGCCATCAATCCCAGGACTGGAAGGCATTGCCTTGCAGTGACTGTCTGGGAGAACAAGACTTCCTGGAAGTGGGAAGTTAGAGATAGAACCTTGTCCTGTGGGAGAAAGGCTTTCATTCATTCTGTATTGATTCTGCAACCTAGGAATATCTTGTCCTTGTCTGGGTTCAGGGAGGACTTCTTGAGGTTTGGGGTGAACCCTAGACTTTGTAGAAGGGACATAGTGAAGTGCAGATGTCTTAAGAGGGAATCTTTGGACTGTGCTAAAGATAAGGATGTCATCCAGATATGGGTAAATCTGGATTCCTTCGATCCTGGCTGGAGCTAGGCACTTTGTAAACACTCTTGGGGCAGTGGATAAACCAAAGGGCAAAGCCGTAAATTGGAAGTGTGAGGATGGGCCAGAGAAATGCAGGAAACATCTGTGTGAGGCCCTGATGGGAATGTGAAGGTAAGCATCTTTTAGGTCCAAGGTGACCATGAAAGCATTTGAGGGTATGAGGGCTAAGAGAATGGGAAGTGACAGCATTTTGAAGGTGGGTACCTGCAGGTAAAGGTTTAGGAAGGAGAGTTACAAAATGGGTCTCCAGGGACCGTCCTTTTGAGGGACCAGGAACAGATGTGAGTAGAATCCCTTTCCTTCTTGTCCTGTGGGAACTGGCTCTATTGTGCCTTGTTGTTGCAGGTCTGACAGAATTTGTGGAAGAACATGGTACTGATTTTTTGGGGGAAATGGAATGCCCTTCCAGGGGGGAATTTGTTTCCAGGATAGAAAGTACCCTTTTTGAATAACGGTTAATACCCATTGGTCTGTAGTGATTTTTTTCCAGAAGGGGAGACAGTGGGTAAGGCGAGCTGAGAGGGGAAGATGGGTAAGGCAGTCGCACATTATTAGGACCTCCCCTGTCCTGAAAGGGTTGTCTAGGCTGAGGAGGTGGGCCAGTAGGCCTGGATGAGGAATGTCTTCTAGATATTTTGGAGGCAGCCACTTGGAGTTCTGTGCATACCTTCACAAAACACTACCACCTGCCTTTATATACCAAAACTAGAGCAGGCTTTGCCACTGCTGTGTTGCAGGGCATTCTGGCTGCTCCCAGTTCCACCTAGTGCCTACCACCCTGTGTGTAGCTTTGGGATTCTACCCATCTGTGATTACTGCAGCTGTAGGCACGATGAACATAGTACAGTTTTGTACCTACCATAAATGTAGATGTTTGAGTGCTAATACAGCTGCAGTACAGGTTTCCCTCCCTCCTTCCCCTCTTGGTAAAGGCCTAGTGGCTAACACCTCCTCATACAACCTGTTTGGGTTATCCTTCTATGGTGTATTTGCTTGTAAATACTGATTTTTGATTATATTGCATTGCTTGACTATATACATATATATTTTATGTATTGCCTTCCTTCTGGGGGCACCTGACATCTGGGGCAAGAAAGACTGAAGAATATGGTGTTGGCTGTGTCTTATATACCCCTGCCACACTGACGTCAGGAAAGAATGCGACAACAACCGACGCCGGACCTAGACTTTGGAATTCGGCCGACTGAGGACCCGCCTGATGGCAGAAAACCCATCTGTGATTACTGCAGTTGTATGCACGATGAACATCTTGTTCATTATTCTAATTACACAAACATTTTAACAGTCTAGTCATCGCTGATAAATATAACAACCTCTTTGGTGTTATTTCCAGAAGGTGCTGCAAATCACCATAAAACTAGTCGACTTTCTCCTATCTGGCATATGCAGCTGGAGCATAAACTTTTATCACTGTAATGCTGAATGGCTTGCCTTGCACTCTGAACAAAATTATTCTAAATTTTCTTTTATTTTAACCAAGCACTGATTTTTTGATACCCTTTAATTAACTATGAGGGCTACTCCAGTTCATCGTCAATATTATTTGTCCACAGTAGAAAATCTGACAACCTAATGTAAACTGACCCATTCCACTCCACTTTAGTTCATTAACTCCACAGATGTTAACGTTTCTTACTCTCATTTTAACCACATCAAGTTGATCTTGATTTATCACTTTCCAGTGATCTACAGTTCTTCACAGCACTGGACTTTCCTTTCATTTCTGAGTCCTTCAGCAGATGAATGTCACTGTGACTATAATTCAGATGCTTCATAACCTGCAGTGATACTCTTACCACCCCTCTGCTCTTCACAAGTAGCATACTGGGCACCTTCAGACCAGAGGTTCTTATCTTCCAGTCTCATTTCAACATGTCGCTTGATTGCTTTCATTCACTGTTTTTCTTGGGGAAAAAATACTTGTGAGATGCAACTAAACAGAACAGACGTTACGTATTACAGGCTTGCTTGCAAGGTGTGGTTATCTGCCCTATAAGGAGTAAAACAGGAGTAGGTTATAAGATGTCAGTCCCCTATACCTATTTACTTATGTAACAAGATTGTGGAGCATGATGGTTAGACATCTTAGACTGACAGCCACATCAAAAATATACTTTAACAAATGGGGTGTGTTGTTGCTCATCTGATGGAAAGGTGACCCTTCATGCCAAGATAAAAACAGAACAACTGAACAAAGGAAGAAAGATTACATTGGCTGCTTAAGGCAGCAGGAGTCAAAAAGAGAGGTTAATTAAAGCATGGAAGAAGCAGAAAATGATTGTAAAAACAGACTATCACTTGAAGCATAAAACCAGAAAGGTGTTAGGGAATGCTGGCAGGGTTTGGGATGAGTGTATGAAGTATTTGAAAGAAAAGTCAAAGAGGGTGAGAGGGGAGAAACATTTCTAAAGGATGAAAGGAGTATGTCTTGTAGCTTCTGGTTGAGTCCTTGTGGGGTATTACATTTTTGCTGATTACATCGAGTGGAAGATGGTGGAATATGGTTACATTGAGTGGAAGATGGTGGAATATGGTTCCATTGGATGTTCAAGTACCAACAGCATGAATCTACAAGCTTTGAGAAATTAAATGCAACTAAGGGGAAATGCACACTAAGAGTGAAATTCTGTCTCGGAGAACTCTCCCTCTCTGAGGCACAGTAAGCTTGGACTTTGTATGTTTATACTTATATTAATATGATAACCTTCTAAGTAGTGGAGGTGTAGGGTACATCCTACCACTTTGGGAATGCAGGGCTTCTCCCACTGTACAAGAATACTTTTGATGTGTAGCAGTGGGTTTTACACTTTGCTGTTACATGCAGAGAATCTTGCTTATTATTTACTTTAGTTTCAAGGCTTGCACAGTACAGTCTTGAACTTCTGGTAAGGCACCCTTACAACAACATGTTATGAGTATAAGGCGGCTCATTATCAGACATGCAAGACCTGATACTGCAGTTCCTGACACCCTGGAAACTAAACTAGGAGTCAAACCAGAAACAGTAAATTCTGAAACTTGCTCTTATATTTGTGAAGCAGTTTGTAGGAATACCCTCTGCATCCCCAATATGGGAAACACTAACCCTACTTCTTATATATACTAGCTCTGATACAGTAGTACCATGGGGTACAGGGAACATTCTGAGGTACTGCAATCTCAAACATGGCACATTTGTTATAATTAGCACTTTCAGTTTCAGCGTTCCATGGTTAACAATTACAGTCCTTGAGATGTCAAAAGGCATCTGTTTAAGGTACTAGAGTTCATGCATTTTTGATGCAACTATCACCTTTACTTTTTTCTTTAATTCTTTTTAATAAAAATAATTTACAAAAAAATGTTAAAGTGATCCTTGTTTTGTTGGGGGATCAGATATCAAAATCCACTATATTCATATTTGCTGACTGGTGCACAGGTCTCTAAATGCTACCAGTTATCTGATAAAATTGCCTAACAAATGCATGATTATAACCATTCCTTACAAATTACTGTGGTTGGGATAGGATAAGAGCATCACTAGCAAGCAATCAGAAGGACTATAAAAAAGATTTGTCTTCTCATCCAGTTATCAAGACGACCCGTAAAAGTTGCTAAAAATAGTACTATGCTTGACTTGTAGTGGTAACTTATTCGTAAGGTAGAAATGTGTTAAATTAGGAATTTATGCCTTCAGTGAGTCTTGCTCAGAATAGATCTTATACACCCCCAGCAAATGATACAATCTACACCTTTAGCAACATGTTCTCTATATAGAGATTAATCATCCTGGCTCGCAGGGAAGCTCCTAGCTACTCCAACTACAATTCTAGTAGAGAAAGTCACAGCAATCTATGCTGTACAGCCCAGGATAAGTGAGAACTCACAATTATTCCTAGCAAGTGCAAACAGAAAAGTGGCTTTGGAGTTCTAACTTCCTTGGCTTAGAGCTACTCTTACAGAAATCACTGTAGACTATACTGATTGTGCAGCTGTTCCAGTCTCAGCTGTTTCCACAAGACCTCCAACCTGGACATAGAGAAGAGCTAAATGCCAAAGAAAAGGCAGAGACTCAGAGACAAAGGTAAACAATAAAACACCCCTGCAAATGACAAGCTGTGCCCTTTTCAGCTTGCACAAAACCTAAGAATTTAAAACATCTTGCTTTTTTACACTAGTCAAAAGAAGAATGTGCCCTTGTAAATTAAGTCAACAAGAGGTACAAAGGTGGAAGAGGATTCCCAAAATGTACAGAATAAGGACTCTGGAATTAAACTGACATGACAGACAGGCAGCTGAGAATCAGCTTTTGGTGGGGGGCTTCTCTCTGCCAGATTCTGCTCCCATCAAAGCCACTCATTCTTTGCCACTCTCTGTAGTGGCTGTAAGTATGTCAGGAATATAATAGTGACGTCAAGCTTGACATTCACAGAACCATCTGAGCCATGAAATAAAACAGCGGAACAGTTGAAAAGGTGCTAAGGGAAACATACCCACTACCTTCTCAATCGAAGCTTTGACACTTCAGCTTTAATGCAACTGACACTGTTCCAACCACCTGTTTTTTTTTGCAAACAGCTGACCTGCTACTCTTGTCTGGAACATCAGACTTCATTTTAAAATTTTGTCTTTTTGCTACAAAAACTTAACTTCAAGTCCATAAACAAAGAAGTAATGTGTCTTTCTGATCTTAAACATTACAACGTTATGCACAGTTTCTCCGCATACACAACTTACATTTTAGTCCTTAGAGCTTTTAATTTCAGGGCTCATGTGCTGTGACCTAGTACTTTAATTGATAGAAGAACTGCTGAAATCCCAGATAAACTGTATGCACATATGTAGTTTAATGTTTTTAGACTGTAAGGATATGCCTTTAGAAGCCTCTCAGCAGCTCAATTTTAAAGCCTTCTTATAGGTTCATAGGTTGGTACTAGGCTATCAGCCCTAAGGCCTATGCAAGCCTAGCCATAAAAATTCCCTGGACATTTCTTCCCACAATATTTATAGGTTCATAGGTTGGTACTAGTCAGAATGACATCTAGCACCTGCTTATTGACTGATGCTATTGGAGAGCTCAGGGAATTAGCCAGGCGCAAGGTTCAGGGTTTGAAGCTGGGGGTGCAGAATCTGGCCTGCCTGCTGGGACAGCTGGGAAGGGATCTGAGGCAGGTGCCATGGATCCAGCAGTGACATACTGCGCAAGAGGGGTTACCATTGTTGGTATGGCCAGTCTGGTGCAATCAGTACTGTCCTTGGTTTGTCTTGTTTGATCTTTAGCAGAGCTTCGAGAGGAGAGGCAGAGGAGAAAAAGCATAAACTGAGACGTTTTCCCAGATGAAGGACAGGGAATCCACTTTTCCAAGCTTGGCTGTGAGAAGTCCTTGTGCAGAATGTGTCCAACTGGTAGTTCTGAGGGCAGGCAAACAGGTCTATCTCTGGGTTCCCCCATTTGCTTCTCAAAATGTTGAATATCCTTGGTTCCAGTTTCCACTCGTGTGGGTCCATGAGATTTCTGCTTAAGTAGTCTGCCAGTGAATTTAGCTTGCCTGGCAGAAATTGAGCTTGTAGGTGCACTTGGTAGTTCAAGGCTGTGTTCCACAGAGCCATGGCTAGTCTGCAGAGAGGATACAAGTGGGGTCCCCCCTGCTTGTTTATGTACCACACAACAGTGGTGATGTCTGTCTTTACCAATAATTGTCCTGGATGAATGTGGTCCTTGAAGGCTGTCAATGAATTCTGCACAGCTAACATTTCTTTTTGATTGATATGCAGGTGCATCTGACTCTGGTTCCATTTGCCGTGAATGCACTGCCCTGCCAAGTGAGCCCCTATGCATAATCTGATGCGTCTGTTCGGGTTTGGGCGGCAGGGGGTAGAATGAATAGCAGTCCCTTGTTGTGGTAGCAGGCCTCTGCCCACCAAAGTCTTTATGCAAGGAATGACTGGAATCATTGATTCCAGGTCCTGTGAATGTTGACGCCATAGGCTTTTTAGCTACCATTGTAGTTTCCTCATATGCAGTCTTGCATGTGGAAGTAGTAGAATGCAAGAGGCCATGAACCCCAAGGCTTGCAGGATTTTCCTTGCAGATAGCTGGGTCTTTGTGGCCAGTAGTTTGAAGTAGGCTGTCAAACTCGTTTCTCTGGTGTGAAGTAAGTCATCTGGGAAGTTGTGTTCAAGTTTGCTCCCAGGAATACAATTTGTTGGCAGGAAATTAGAAGAGATTTCATTTAGTTTATGGTGTACCCAGTGAGGTTAGAAGTTTCTTTACAAATGCCAGACTTAGAAGCATATCCTGGCTTTCTGCCTGAATTAGACAATCATCCAGGTATGGATATATTTAAATATTTCTTTGCCTGCAAAATGCAATGACTGGAGCTAGGCACTTTGTGAAAACCCTGGGCGCAGTAGACAAGCCAAAGTGAAGTGCAGAGAAAGTACAGTTTTGTACCTGCCATAAATGTAGATGTTCGAGTGTAGACACTGCTGCAGTTATTACACTTGGGTTATCCTGCCGTAGTGTAATATGCTTGAATTAACATTTCTGATGCTTGCTGCATTCTAGTCTAGGGAAGTCCTTGTTAGTGCAGTAGATTAAATCTTTGTTTGTAATGTCTATGAACCAATTTTTTAATTCCTATGTATGCTCTGCTGGATTTTGGACTGCCATTTTTTTCCTACACTAGTACATGCTAAGGATAATCCTGTAGTGTTGTCAAAGTATTACAAAGGAGCTGGCACTTCTAAATCCCCGAACTCTAGGAAAAATAAATGACATATCTACAACACTCTGTTATGTGCATCTAACCTTGGTAAAATACTAAACTTTACAGTATAAAGCTTAAATCTTTAGCAAGTGTTTTAACCTTTTCTCTGTAAGATCACTTTTGCAATTGTGTCAACATCAAAACTGCAGCTTACAATCACTCCATCACTCTAACAACCAAATGCCATATTCCAGACTACAAAACATGCTTTCTTACTTCTTTGGAAAACTGATATCAGCAGGTAGCCAAGCATACCTACAAGCAGTCTGGTAAAGTTTTCTGGCAAAGAAAATTGACTGCCTTATCAATTAGACTGTTTAATTTTCAAACACGGTATCTTAAAAGTTTGTGTGTGTGTGTGTGTGTGTGTGTGTGTGTGTGTGTGTGTGTGTGTGTGCATGCACACACCTGTGTGACATTTTTACCCCTGTGCCTGCTGACCATCAGTCCACCTCTTGATCATACATTCCACTGTCCAAAGGGAGGGGGAATCACCCAGACATCCACTGGTGGATTAAGTTCTTGCCTACATCCCAGTACTGACAGGATTTTTTTCATTTTCATGTCCTAACATCAGCCCTGGTGGTGACATATGCATTTGAATCTCCATAAAGGCCAACTATGTCCCTACTTCACTTACATGCACTGACACTGGTCACCATGACTAGCTTGGGTGGCCACCTCCACTTCCTTCTAGCATTAGCTCTTCACATCACAATGGCCCTTCACTTTCAACTGTGTCCATGTCATCACAACAGTGATGCAAGGCTGGGCAGGAGCCACTGTCCCCATGCCCCCACACAACAAGAACACCTACCTTTCCGAACTACTACTTTAAAGCGTCAGGGCCACTAGTTGAACTTAGATCATATGGGCTGCAGTCAGGGCTTCATTCCTCTATACCACCAAAACAAGCATGCAAAGTAACTGTGTAGATGAGAATAAATCCTAAAAAAACTGCCATGGCCGAAAGGATGAGAACTCCTGTGCTAAAACATATTTCAACCCCCACTAAGAAAAACAGCCATACAGCTGTAGAGCTGTCTGCACTGTAGCAATAAAGAAAGACAGGCTTTTGAAAAGTTAATAGACTAGTAGAACTAATGATTCTTCAGATCCACAAACCCTTATATGCAGCTGCACAGAACAAAAGGACACTGAAAATGGGGCACTATGTAAATGATCCCTGAAAAATGAACTCTCTTCTCCAACCAACACATCAAGAAGGCTTTAGGGTGGTTGCAAAAATGACCATTTCTAACCACATCCTGGAAAAAAATCTTACCTGCACAGTAGACTTGCTACCTAAGTCCATGAACACACACGCACACACACACACACACACACACACACACACACACACACACACACACACACACACACACACACACACACACACACACACACACACACACACAGTCAACAGTACAGCAAAGCAAGTGAACCACAGATGTATGCTGCCAACACAGGAAAGGCACTAAATTCCCTATATGTACGCAACACAGCCAGACATGCAAAGCACAGTGACATTATTGTTGACCACTATCCACAACAGGAATCCAGTTATATTAAACAAGAAGGCTGACTGCCCAGCACTGCAGAGTCATATGGACAGTAACCAAAACCAGATTCAATATATTGGGGTGAAATTCACTGAGGAGTCACTTTTAAAATGACAAGTATTTACTAAAGAGGTAAATGCACACATCTGATTATGTTTGTTCTGGTCTGTTCTGTTCTGTTTGGAGTTCAAACAAAAGGAGAAAGAGGGAGGAGGGTAGGGAACCCAGGTTCAAAAGAGGAAAAAAAAGTGATGCTGGAGATACAAAATAAATAAAAGGGGGAGGAGGTAGGGAACCCAGGCTCCAAAAGGGATAAAAGGTGGTGCTAGAGATACAAAGTAAATAAAATCCACTGCAGGATTTAAGTTTATTTCAACTCATTCAAAATTGCATTTATGTTTCTAGCATTTCACTGGATCATTACATCCATATTAGTATGGATGGAAAGGATGGTCTTCAGGCTGCTTGTCAGATCTCAGCCAGCAAATATAGAGCTCCAGCCATGAGCACCCTTAATCTTTTCCCTACCCACAATGAATCTGTAGGCAAAACTACCTCAAATTGAGTTTTCTGACCAAGAAGGATAGGTCTCCTGCATGGAGACCAGAGGAAATGAATCTATAAGATTCTCCAGGTCAATCAGAAATGTCAATTTGGAAGGGAGAAGGAGGGAGGGTTGCCAAATCGGATGGATGTAGATGAAATGATCAGAATCACCAGCTATGGAATACTTGGGTGGATCATGACAGGAGACCCTTCTAGATAGTACTTCCAAAAGTAGCCCTAGACCTTGAGATAACATCATCTTTGCAAAGCTTATCAATAGACTAAGTTGCTTCAGCACAGATTTTGTAAATAAAAGAGTTTCTAAAGAAGGTTGGAGATGTAGTAACAGACCTCATAGAATGAGCCTTAGGTCTGCATGATAAAGGACAGTTGTTAGCTGAAGAAATAAAAACAGTACAGGTAACCCAGTTAGAAAACCATCTGGAAAGAGACACCTTGGAAACGTTAGAACCCAGCCTGTTCATTGCAAAGGATATAAAAAACAGTGTCTTTTCTAAAAGGTTTAGTTCTGTGCAGGTAAAACGTTAGCTGTTGTATAAAATCTAACGTATGGAGGATGTATTCCCCCGTGTTTGAGTGACTGGGGAAAAAATGGTAGAATGAATAAGCTTGTTCAAATTTGTTTCAGATTCCACCATGGGAACAAAGTAAGGATTTGTGCACAATGAGAGACTGTCCTTATGAAATACTAAAAAAGGCAGAGTAGGGGACAGGACATGTAATTCTAATATTCATCTGGCAAAAGTTACTACTACCAGAAATAAAATCTTCCAAGAGAGAAATTTCATAGAAATTGAAGATTATCACTCAAAAAGGGGCCTCACATGTGAATCTAGAACAAAACTGAGGTCCCATAGTGGGATTAGTTCTCTGACTGTACGATGGAGAAATAAGGCTCCCCTGAGAATGGCTTTACATAGACTACGCAATGCTACAGTATGGGAGTCAAAACCATGGTAGAAGTTAGAGACTGTGGTCAGCACTAGATCCTGAAGAAATAGTTGCTTGAGAAAGTAATACCTTGGAAACAGAAGCCTTAGAAGGGGATTTCCATTTGCTATGGTATACCCTATGAGCTGCATATCTGACATGCCACCACTGGATTGAGAGACCACTTATGAGGCAACAGAATGGACCTGTTGAGCCTATTGGCAAGACAGTTGCTCTTTCCAGGAATGTACATTGCTATTAAGAATCAATATTTTGCAATCATCCACAGCTACACTCTCATGGCTTCTTGGCATAAAAGACAGGACCGGTCTCTTCCCTGCTTACTGATGTACTGAACTACTGTCATGTTGTTGGTTTGTATGGAAATTAGTCCTGGATGCAAGAAGTCCTACACTTCCTGCAATGTGAGGAGGACACAATTTCAGACCAGTGTTCTCCATTATCACACGTTTTGCTGCCCACATACCTCTCAACTGTCTCTCATTTGCACCACTTCCCTGATTTTCTGTTAATTTACTGAGGATTAGAGTCAGTGAATGATGTCAGGCATTACAGTTTCATGTTCATAGTTACTGTCCAGAAAATGCATGTTGATACAAAAACTGAAGTGGATTAGCATTTAAAAAATACCCCTAATTTTAGATATCTGTCCTTTATTATTTTTGGCCTTGTTCAGAATTCTTGAGCAAAGAAGTTTAGAGGTATAGCATTGTGCAACCTATATGTTTAGCATCCTGCAATTGTGGAGACAACCGTGACTTTGGCTCAAATATTTCCTCTTCTCTTAAAATCTGTGACTTTTTGAGAAAAATGTGGTGGAGTACAGTCAGTAAATAAAAATACCTTTTTCTAGGAGTGCCCTAAGACTGTGAGAAAACAAAACAGGAGCAAATGTGCATCAGTACTAATAATTAGATGGTAAAATATTTGTGTCATGAACCAAGTTATGTTTGGTGTATGTTAAAAACAGTAACAATGGTCTTAAGTTATGACCTGAAAATGTATACTTATGAGGGAAGAACAGCTGAAAGTGCCCAACAGGCCACAATATGAAGAGTGAAGTGCTTCCACATGCTGTAAGCTAGTAACATGCTTATACTCAGAAACATAAACTTGTTCTTTTGGTGACTCTGCTGCATGACAGAGACTGGTTTGTTGGGCACTTGTGCCAAACAGTTCACAATACTCTTATAAAATTCTTTTAAGATGTCATACAATTGTAGACAGAAATCATGAAAGGTTGGAGACAGAGGACGGTGACTAAGTTTGTCGACAAATCATTTGCATACAAACACCACAAAGTCATTTATTACTGAGCTGAAAGCTGACATATAAATCTCTTGCAATCTGCATGGACTTACCCACTGGACTTGGACAAGCTGAGTTGGAGTTGTTGAGGTCACCACCAAGCATTGCACCTGGATAGAGAGAAGATACTGTTTAGAAGAAAGTAAAACAGAATTTACAGACTAGTAATCACATTCATGTGTACAGTATAAAGCACTGGATATGCTCTGGAGGACCCATTACAAATTACAATTCACTGTGAAAATTATAATGCAACATTGCAATCGAAGACTAACTACTGTACCAAGCCACATCTGTAAAATATTTGTGATTCTTCAAAACACCCTGAAAAAAAATTCTACCTAAAACAACTCAAAAGAACTGACCATTTTAAATGTCTTGTTGCAGAGGTCACCCAAATAAATATAACTTAGAGAGTTCTTAAATTCAGAAGTGTTTTTTCTACTTAATAGAACACATCAAATGTAATGATGAAACAAGCACCCAAAAGCAACAATAAGGCTTCCGCTTGTGAAACATCTCATCCGCTATCTCTGGCTACAGCACATCCCTATGCAAGTATACTCAAATGGAGCTTGTCAACTTGCAAATGCTTACACTTAGTGGGAAATGAGCTAAGTAATCCCTTCAGATGGTGGGGAAAGGAATTCAGTCTTAAACCCTCAATGACAGCTAAATCAGTACTGCCATTTAAACAGAAAACATGACTTGATATTGGGCCTAGGGAAAATAAAGGTAGTTCCTGGAGTGTCAGCACAACACAGATCTCTATAGTTAAAATATAAAAAAAAGGCAAAATGAAGTAGATGTGCTTTCCAAACAATGATCGTATGTGCAGAACTTTACTGGCAAGCTTCCTGCAACAACAAGTAATCAGATGACCAACAATCTTTTTTTTTTTCAATAATAAATCTTTATTATTTTATCAATTTTTTTATACAGCAAAGAAAAAGAGATACAAATAATACCCTAATTAAACTAGTAACACCCATACTACAAACTATGTACACTATTTACATAAATGCTTCCATCCGTTAAACAACATCAATGAAGAAAAGAAAGGAGCATGTGATAACAAAAGTCAAAAGATCTACTATCATTAAAATGAATTGTTCTTACCAACTTTCAAACTAAGTATGCATGTCCTGGGGTTGAACTGAGTTCGGTACATTAAACTAATATAATGTTGAAAATGTGTTCCCACACCTTCGGGCTATTAATATTCCTTTTATTATCCTTAATTAAAAATAGAACCCAAATGATTATACTTATGAATATTTTCTTACTAATGAAACTTTATATAGCTACAAATTTTTTAACTCCATTCCAAACTTCATGGGAAAACTTTAAAGGTTCAGCCATGAAACATATTTTAGCACACAAACTTTTAATTAAAGATGACCAACAATCTGGATTAATACTACCTATTCCAGCTATTCATATTTGCCTCTTCTAATGTCTTTATACATCTCTATAATGATATGCTGTATCCCTGTAGCGTAAGCCATTTCAGTCATTATGGGTACATTTTATTCATAAATCTCTGCCAAGTACTTCCATTTTTCCATCCATGATTTCACATTGTTAACTGCTCCACATATAAAATACAGGTACCAGATATAAATACAATTCAAATTAGAATTTGAAGAAAAATATAGAATGTCAAATTAAACAAAACAGCATTTAACATACAGCATACAGTATAGTGATGCAGAAAGTATGACAGTAACTACAGTTGATGACAGATACAGGTTGCAATATATACAAAAAATGCAAATGTATAATGTGTGGTCTGAGGTGGCCCATAACATACATAGACTTATATGTAGGGAGTATGACACAAGACCTGTTGTGGTGTTACATACTAGCTCTAGGTTTTAGAGTTACTATACACTGGGAGTTCATATTCATGTTGATACATAGTATTACTGGAGCGTTTCTCCCCGGGCCTCCGCTGAAAACAGGCTCTGTGGAACCTAGTCGGACATTCCCGGTCAACAAATGTTAAATAAAATAAATAAAAATAAATAAGTAAATTACAGAAAGCACAAGTAGTTGAGAATGCAGACTCGCAGAATACTGAGGTTCATTGGTTCACAGGTTCATAGGATGATACTAGGCTATTGGCCCAGAGGCTCTTATAACCCTAGCCAAGAATTTCGCCCATGTTCCCTCAGAGTCAGCACCTCTTTCCCAGACACAGGTGGGATCCTGGGGGTGTATTTTCTGTTTCCCATCCAGTCATCCAGGTTCCTCTTAAACAGGGCTAGAGAGGTACTCTGCTTGACATGGAGAGGGAGTCTATTCCACAAATGGGGGAGTCTTTGGGACACAAATCTATCCCACCAATAAGTTCTATTAATGTCACAGACCAGGTTAAGGCCTTATGTGCGGGTTGCTCAAGTGGAGTTTGTCTTACGGATATGCAGCAACTCTATCAAGGCTGGGTCTGAGATGGCATTTCTACCAGACACAGGTCACCTCTGAGCAGTCTGTGTGAGACTGAGTAGAGGGACAGGGCTTTTAGCCTATCTGTATAGGATAGGTGTTTGACACCCTGGATTTTCCTGGTCAGGAACCTCTGTGGTCTTTCCAACTGCTGCATGTGCTTGGTAAGGTACATGCTGAAGGGGGCATTGTACTCAATAATGGGTCTGATAAGGGAGGAATACAGGGATGTTATGACCTCCTTGTTCCCGGATGAAATACCCTTACTTGTGAGGTGGGTCATCTAGAAAGCCTTCCGTACAACAGAGGCAAAGTGGTGGTCAAAAGTGAGGTTGCTATCAACCTGAGTGCCCAAGTCCCAGACGACTGACTGCATGCTTAGTACGCTGCTATAAATGTGATAAGTAGTGGCGATAATAATGTATAATAACGCATCTCTTGGCATTCAGTTTGAGGCTGTGCTTCTGGCACCAGTCATTAGTTTGGGTAAGACCCTCTAGGAGGATGTTCAGATCACTAGGGGAATTTAAGACAGTGCCCAACTTGCAGTCATCTGCAAACTTGGTCAGCTGCAGACCACTGGTTTTGGCTTGAACCTCAGAAAAGTATATTCCAAACAGTAGAGGCCCCAAGACTGATTCTTGGGGTACACTGCTCGTTACAGGTCTACTACTAAAGGTGGCTTCCCCTAATTTGACTGAGTGGGTTCTATCAGTGAGCCAGTTAACTACCCATCTGGTAACATACAGGTTGATGCCTAGCAGGGAGAGTTTATCTATTATGCCTGAGTGGGGAATAGTGTCAAAGGCTTTGACTAGGTCAAAGTAGGTTGTGTGCAGCATCTTCCCATCATCCATGGCTTTGGTGACCATTTCAAAGAAGTCAACCAAGTTTAACAAGCATGATCTCCCATTGACAAAACCAAACTGTGTGGGGTCAAGCATTTGGAGCTTGCCAATGTCCTTGATTATAAGGTCCATGACAATGCGTTCCATGGCCTTGCAGATCAGGCTAGTTAGGCTGATGGGCCTATAACTGCCTGGGTCAGTGGATGCTCCACCTTTGTGTAAAGGGATGATAGTGGCTGTCCTCCATTCAGCTGGGATGAAGCTGGTGCTCAGGCTTTGGTTGAATAAAGTGTCTAATGGAGCTGACAGCTCATGCCTGAGTTCATGTTGGGTACAAAACAAAAAAAACGACTAGACAGAAATGCTCACTTTATTCTACAAAGAAATAAAGCTTTCGGGATTACCCTTCTTCAGTATTTTAAAAGACATTTAAAACCACCATTTTTATACAATGTAGTCAAAAAAGCACATGACACAGACAACCAATATCATCCCACAATTAATTAAAGATCTTTACACTTTTATGTTATAGAAAAAACTTCTAAAAAAAGTATAAACATAAATAACATCATATGAAAATGGAAATATAAAAGCCTACTTGATGAATTTACATTTATAAAGATATAAGTAGTTTAGGACCTTGCTAAAAAAAATATACATAATATGTAAACATATGAACATTACATTGAATTGACTGCCTATCTTAAATGGGGAGCTATCATTTATATTGTTTCTACCTAGCTACTAATACTGGTTTAATAGTTGTCATATTGTTAAGACCTGGTTTTCTATGAGCATCCAACCTAATGATCCACCTGTATTCAGCCATCTCTAACTTACTGTTAATATCCCCTTCCCTTAAACTCTTAAAGACCACCTCTAGTACCTTAAACTTAAAGTAATTTGACGGACCTTCATCATTCATATGTTTAGCTAGAGCATTAGTTTCTACCTTTCTCCTAACCTCTAATTTATGTTCAATGACATGGTCTTTCAGTCACCTTACACATTTTCCTATGTAGAACCAATCACATATCATATATGTAGCCAAATATACTATTGCTGTTGTGTTACATGTGGCTTGATACTTTATATTATATACTTTCTTAGTTATTGGATGTTGAAATGATGTTTTATTACAAATATTTCCACAGCAGCTGCAACTATAGCAGGGAACTTTGCCTGGTTAATACTACTGGAATTGTCAAATTAGCATCAAAGTCCTTATAACATAATCGCCTTTTAAGATTACTACTATTTCTATAAGCAAATCTAGGTGTGGGACCTAATAGTAGAGACAATTCTGTTATTTATGTTTATATATTTTTTTAGAATTTTTAGTATAACATAAAAGTGTAAAGATTGTTAATTAATTGTGGGACGATATTGGTTGGCTGTGTCGTGCTTTTTTGACTACATTGTATAAAAATGGCAGTTTTAAATGTCTTTTAAAATACTGAAGAAGGGTAATCCCGAAAGCTTTACTTCTTTGTAGAATAAAGTGAGCATTTCTATCGAGTCATTTTTCTTGATTTGCTATATTGGCATTACGTCTAGTGGAATAAGTGTAGTTGACTGTGCTTTGTTTTCATGTAGGATACAGTCAGGGATGTTATTGGGTCCCATAGAGACTGTATTTTTTGCCTTTGACAGGGCATTAAGGACCCGCTCCCTGGTGATGAGGAGGGAGGAGTAGGTGCTGGGGATGTCCTGGTTTACTGATGGGGGGTGAAGTTTTCACTGAACTTGTCTTCCAGCAGGTTGGCTATATCTATGACATTTGTGTATGTGGTGTTACTGACCACCAGTTCAGAGCAGATTTGGGTGTTACCTTTGAGACTGCGGACATATGTGAAGAAGGCCTTGTGATTGTCCTAAGTGGATGTGGCCAATATGGACTCGAAGTTAGCCTTAGAGAATTTCACCAGTGACCTTATTTGTTTGTTCAGCCAAAGGAGAGGTTGCATCCAACTTGGCACCCGCACTTTCTTGATCCTGGACAGCAATTTTTTTCCTTTTATTATAGAGTTTGTTTATTGCTGCTGTCCACCAGACAGGTTTACTCTTCCTTGAGGAAGATGATTTGGTCCTGTCAGGTACTGCTGAGTCCATAGAGCTATGTAGGTACTCATATAGCAGTTAGTATAACTGAAACAAGTGGGTTAGATGGCTTCAGAAATTGAGGGTGAATTAACCAATGCTGCATATTCTCACATCTGTAAATAAGCACATTTGTTTTCTAACATATCCTTGTATCTGTAGACATGTTTTGTTCTTTCTTATGTGATCCTATTCACCTTGGTTGTGCCTGCAAATGGTCCAATGAGATCTGTGCACTATGCTGATAAACAAACAAAAAATTGTCAGCCACTTTTTCAAAAAAAAGAATGACACAAGTAAATAAAAGCATTATTTGAATAAGTTTTTTGTAAACCTATTGTTTGGATTCTGTTTTTGTCTTCACTAAACAATTGCCTATTTGGATAAACAGGAAACTGGATGTACTTTTTCTCAAATAAAAATACAGCATTATGAGGCAGTAACCATGACAGCACGTCAATTTTCCTGGGGATAGCCTTAACCTTTTTTTTTTTTTTTAACAATTACACTGTCCATTGTAAGGGCCAAAGCTATGCTTTTTTTTTTTTTTTTTTTTTTAATTTCTGCTTGCATTTACAGTGCATACCACTAGAGGGGGATACTTAAATACTGATAAGCACTGTGCTTCTAAGCAAAAACATACTTCCAGTAGTGAAATGCCAGGCACTTTTCAATAATAATACAGTGTTTTTTAACTGTAGAAGATCAAGCAAAATGGAACACTGTCATATAGAATACCACTGATGTTATCTTTCAAAGAATAAAGCAGTGTGTACAGCAGTACGTAAAGGCAGGTGGTAAACCTGTGATACTACCAAAAGCATGTTTACTGGAAAATAAGACAAAATGAGCTCTTAGTTAAGAAGTTCCTTCATTTTATTAAACTTTATGTTACTGACCTTCCTCACAAATAGATACAGTATTTGAAACCAACTATAAACGGATGCAGACTGCAACATGGCTAGATGACTGAACAGACTCACAGGCAGAACTATAGGATACATTATTAGGTTCATAGGTAGGTACTAGGCTATTGGCCCTAGGGCTTATATAAGCCTAGTCAAAAAGGTACCCTGGCTTTCACCATCCAAGAAAATTATTTTCCAGTGCTCCTGTCGAGCAGAGCCACAGAGGTGATCCCCATGGGGAATTAATTTCCTATTTCCCATCCAATCATCAAGATTTTTCTTGAAGAGTGCTAATGAGGAGCTCTGTTTGATATAAATAAGTAGTTTGTTACAGAGTATGGTAAGTCTCTGGGATAGGAATCTATCTCTCCAGCATGTTCTGTTTATTGTGGTGACAAGATTTTGGTCCCTAGAGCATGTAGCTCGGAGGGATTGGGATTTCTTTAAGTGAAGCATGTCCAATAGCTCTGGGTTTGACATAGCTTTGTATGTTAGGCAGAGATCGCCTCTGAGCAGCCGATACGCGACGGAGAAAAGCTGGAGTTTTTTGAGACGGTCTGCATAGGGCATCTGTTTGAGGCTGGTAATCCTCTTTGTGAGGTATTTCTGCGGCCTTTCCAGTTGTTGTAGATGTCTTGTGAGGTACATACCAAAAGGGGTATTGTACTCTATAATGGGTCTAATGAGTGACGAGTAGAGAGGAACAATGACCTCTTTTTTTCCTGGATGAGAAACCTTTTGTGATGAAGTGTGCGACGTAGAAGGATTTCCTGACTACTACGGCAATGTGATTATCAAAGGAGAGACTACTGTCCAACTATGTCCCAAGGTCTCATCACACTTTCAGTGTTAAGTAGACTACCACCTATGTAGTAGCTCGTGGGTATATAGTTTTTACCAAAGGGGATGACAATGCACTTTTTGGAATTGAGCTTGAAGCCATGGCTTTGACACAAGGCATCTGTCTCAGTGAGGCCCTTTTGTAGGATGTCCACATCATTAGGAGTTTTGATTATGGCTCCTAGTTTGTAGTCATCTGTGAACTTGTTAGCCAAAGACCTTCTGTATTAGCCTGTACTTCAGAAAAGTAGATACCAAACAGGAGAGGACCAAGGACTGAACCCTGTGGTACTCCACTTGTCACTGGTATGAAGTCGGATTTGGAGTCTGCTACTTTCACAGTGTGGGTTGTGTCAGTGAGACAGTTGGCAAACCATCTTGCGACATACGGATTTATACCTAGTTTAGTGAGTTTATCTATAATTCCAGAGTGGGGGATGGTGTCAAAAGCCTTGGCTAGATCTAGATAGGCTGTGTGAACCACCTTACCCTCGTCTATGGCTTTGGTGACTGCTTCAAAGAAGTCTATCAGGTTTAGTAAACATGCTCTGCCTTTTACAAACCTGAACTGGGTGGGGTCCAGAGTTTGGAGATTACCAATGTCTTTGTTTATAAGTTCAATGATGATACGTTCCATGGCCTTGCAGACCAGGCTCGTTAGGCTAATGGGTCAGTAGTTTCCGGGGTCCGTGGTGGCTCCCACTTTGTGGAGTGGGATAACCGTCGTTGTGCGCCATTCAGTGTGCACAAAGTCTGAGGTGAGGCTATGATTGAACATGGTGTTTAGGTGGGGTACCAGTTCATTCTGTAGTTCGTGTAGAACGCAGCCTGAGATGTTGTCAGGTCCCATGGATGCTGTGTAATTGGCTTTGAAGAGTGTGGTTTTTACCTGTGCAGCCGTGATTACACGAACTTTGCATTCTTCCGATATAGAGATGGGCCCTTTAGGGGGTGAGAGAGGGGTAAAGTTAACACTGAACCTATCTGCCAAGATGTTGGCAATATCAGTTGGTTCTGCATATTTAGTGACATTGTGCTGTAAAACTCAGAGCAGATCTGAGTGTTGCAATTGAGATTCTTGACAGAGCTATAGAATGCTTTGTGGCTGTCTTTAGAATCAGTGGTGATTTTGTTTTCATAACTAGCTTTGGAGAATTTTATGAGGGATCCTAGCTTTTTACTGGGACTGACCAGGGAGTTCCTCCAATCATGGGATTTTACTCTTTTTTGCAACAGTTTCTTTCTTTTATTGTAGAGTTTGTTTATGGCAGGGGACCACCAGATTGGCTTCCTTTTTTTGGAGGATAGCAACTTGGCTCTGTTAGGGATAGCATGATCCCTGCACTTGTGTAAGGGCTTATAAAGTGCACTTGTGCAGGATTCATCAGTCGTGCCTCTACTGTCTGACTGCATGGATGTCTTGAAGTTTGCCAGTTTTGTCTTAAGAAGCATGAAGTTGGCTTTGGAGAAATTTTTTATGGTGGTTTCCCTAATGAGGGGTGTGGGCGGGATGTGGATGTCTAGGGTGATTAGCTTGTGGTCAGATCTGACCAAGGAGGAATTGACCTCTGGTGTGGAACACTGGTAACCCATGTTGGTAATGACCAGGTCTAGGATACTGCTGCCCCTGGAGGGGGTGTGGGTAAGTTGATCCAAGGTGTTGGAATTTATGAATTCCAGAAAACGTTGAGCAAAAGTGTTGGTACATGAGTAGTTTCCCAGTTAATGGTGGGGTAGTTGAAATCGCCAATATTAGGGTGTTGGGTTGTACCCTAATATTTTCCAGTGTATCAAGAAATGAGGAGTGGGAATCCTGGGGCATGATGGGGGAACTGTAGCAAGTTACAATTTGGATTGCGGTCTTGCCCAGAGTTAGTTGCACTTGGATAATCTCGGATGCATTATGCTGAGCAACTAGCCTGGAGGTGTGGACATCCTTAATGAATACGGACATGCTTCCACCTTTAGTGTTTCAATCCAGGTTAGGTGGCCGAAATGTGTGGTATGAATTACAGCCTGGTAATGCAGGGATGCTCTTTGGAGCCTAGAACCAGGTCTCTTGTCACTACATAGATGTTAATGTTCTCCATTTTAAGGAGTGCCTTGAGTGAATGCATTTTGAGGTTTAGACTTCTAGCACTGAGTAGCATTACCCTCAGATTTTGCTTGTTTGTACCTGTTATGGTTGTGAATTTGTCATTTGAACCTTGCCTAAAAAAGGCACTATAGGGGTGGCAAGAGCCTTAGCTAGTATCCGGAATCCCAAGGGCAACAGGTGCAGGCCATCTCTGGCAAAGCATCGTGGTCTGTCGATCATGTCATCCCAGGCAGACAGATACTGGATCCCCTTAGAATGACACCAGTAGTTTAGCCAATTGTTGAAGTCAAGCATTTTGTCCTTGTACTGTGGTATCATTCTGGGTGATGGCAGGATGCTATACAGGGCTAGTGTCATACCTGCCTGGGCTACAAGATTGGAAAGTTCATCCATGTCTCTTTTCATGTAGTCTAGGGAGGTACATCTCAGGTCATTCAGACCAACATGGACAATAACAGAGTCATATTTGTACTTTTTGTGGAGTGACCTGAGTGTGTGCATTATGGTGCGGATCCTGGCACCCGACAGGCAGCTGACAGTAACTTTCTACTTGTTTAGCCTGTTGAGTGTAACATCAGTGTGCTTGACTACAAAGTCACCTATGACTAGACTGTTGGGTACGTTGTTATGCCTTATGGGCTGTGGCTGAGTGGCACACTGAGTTTGTGGACAATGTGTCATTTGGGTTGTGTTGGGGGGGGTGAAGGTTGCTTGCGTTTCTGCTTTTGATGTCTCTGTTGCTTGAGCAGATTTTTATTGAGAGCCTCCGCGAATGTAGGTGTGTGTTTTGTGTTTTTATGTGTGTGTTTTGGTGGTGTAGGTTTTGAGGGACTATGTGATGAGTGTGGTGTGGTGCAAGTGTTTACCTTCTCCTTTTGACTGTCTAGTCCAGTTTGGGTGAAGAGAGCTTTGCTTCCAGTTTGGGTATATAAGTGCATTTCTCACAGGTTGTAGTGTTGTGTGGTAGGAGGAGAGGGTTGTCTGTGTACATGAGGCAATTGCTGCATTGCCCCAAGATGTCCAGATTCATCAGGTTGTTGTTGTGTCTTTCGGCTTTTCCCGGTTAGGGGTCACCACAGTAGAACTCCGGTCCGCTAATGATTGGCAGTAGATTTTTACGTGCCGAGTTGCTGATGCACAACCTTCAACGAAGGTACGCCCATTCACGCATGTCTCCACACAGAAGACGCTCTAGCTGAGAATCAAACAGGACAATGTCTTACTGTGAGGCGACAACGCTACCGCAGCACCACCACTGGATTCATCAGGTAGACAGGAGAAAACACCGGCAGCTGATACTTAGACATGCCTGGATAGGTGCTTATTTATTAAGTACTAAAAACTGTTTTCCACTAGACAAGTGTGGAAAGTTAAGTGCTGTAGTAATTTGTAGCTTATTTAGTGCTTAGAAAGAGTTCTGAACAAGTGTTGAGCTCAAAGAACAGATCTGACTGCTAAAACCAAATAACTGGCTAGTTCTAGAGGAAAATTTGAAGAGCAGACTTTACGGCGCCGGGAATAGTTTAACCCTAGCTAAGTGGCAATACATAAAGTGTAGTATTTATTTATTTTTATTATAACAGTAGCAAATGAGCAAACTGATTTAAACAAATTAACCAATAAAAAGCTAAAATCTGAGCCCCATTCCAGCAGTCTTCGATCAGACAAGTTCTAACTGCACACTCCTGCCACTAGGGTGCAGGGGAACCTTCTCCAAAACAAGATGGTCTGGATTAGTGCTCAAGTTATACAAACAAAGCTAGACTCAGCAGGTCTGAAATTTGTCTATGCTACAGCAAACAAGACGTACCAATTTCAGAAAGAAACAGTTCAAATAAGCAGGCACAATAAGCCTTTAACCAGAAACTCCCAGCTCAGAAGGGCAGAATCTTCCCTCTCCTCCCACAAAAGAGTGCAGACCACACCTTCTTAATGTAAAACAACTGGTATGAAGCCCAAGTGCATAAACCAAAGGCTTAGAATAACAGTTACAATTTAATCAGGCTAATAACAAGCAGTAATAAATGCCACAGAATAAAGGCAATAAAGTAGGAAGAAACACAAATACAGCAGAAGCAGAGGAATAAAGTGCTATTTTTTATATAACAATAGCAAATGAGCAAACTGATTTAAACAAATTACCCAATTAATCAGTAAAGAGCTCAAAACTGAGCCCTGTTCCAGCAGTCTTCAATCAGACAAGTTCTAACTGCACACTTCTGCCACTAGGGTGCAGGGGAACCTTCTCCAAAACAGATGGCCTGGATTAGTGCTCAAGTTATATAAACAAAGCTAGATTCAGCATGCCTGTATCTAGTTTATGCTATAGCAAACAAGGCGCACCTGTTTCAGAAAGAAACAGTTCAAATAAGCAGGCACAATAAAACTTTAACCAGAAATTCACAGCTCAAAAGGGCAGAATCTAGCCTTGCCTCCCACAAGAGTGCAGACCACAAACCTTCTTAATGTAAAATAACTGGCCTGAAGTCCAAGTGCTTAAACCAGAACTAATACACTTTTAGAATAACAGACACTGAGCCTTCAACCAGCAATTCCCAACTTAGAAGGATGCAAGCTACCTGTCCTGCCACAACAGTGCAGACCACAAACCTTCTTAATGTAAAACAAGTGGTCTGAAGCCCAAGTGCTTAAACCAAAGCCTTAGAAAAACTGTTACAATTTAATGAGACTACTACTAAGCAGTAATAAATGCAGCAGAATACATACAATTGAGTACTTTTAAGAAGAGGCAAAAGCAAAATAAACTGCAAATATATTTTTAAGTAAAGTGCAAGGAGAGAGGAAGGAGGAGCAGAAGAAAAATTCAAGGTTAAGAACCTAAGTGGGTTGACCTTCTCAAATGTTCTCTCTGTATTGGATTGAACACCAGACTGGGAGGGGTTCCCAGATCAAATTTAAAGCAGGGGCAGGCAACTGCAAAGCCACCAACTATAACACCACTACAAGAATAGGGTGGCAGGGAGGGGAAAAAATAGTTTCAGGACAAATGAGAAACAGACAGAAAACTCGCAGTTCTCAGTGGTTTCTAACTACACCTTTTTTTCATCTTCTTACATAGAAATTAATTTTTGCAGTTTTGAATATGATGGCAACTTTCCACCGTCATAGTGTGATAGCTGATCTTCCAGTATTAAGAGAAGTAAAACTATACTTTCATCTCTTTGCCTTATGCATTTACAAAGCTACATCTACACTATGCCCTTTACAGATATTAATATACATATTAAGTTTCAGGTAACTAACATATTTTCAAATAAAAATGGAAAAAGTATGAATAAGATCAGTATTCTTACTTGGAATGTCTGTAACAAACAGCATGTCTCCATGTCACTCCTGGAAAATGGAAGACATGAATCTAGTGTACTATCCATGGATTAATAACAAACATGGGTAAGCAAGTTACTACAGTGGTGAAGAAACTGGAGATGAACTATGAAACTGTGATGAATGAGTACTAAGGTCCTGCATGTACAGTACATTACTACATTGTTAGCATGGTGCTGACAGTATTATCACCATCAGTTTGTTATTTTGCAAAGTCCCTTGTTGTGAGAATGGATAATGTATGTGTGAACATGCAGAGGTGCATGCACACACCTATACAGCCTTGTCTCAAGAGTGTATGATGCAAAACGATACAGCACAGGTATAGACACTATTAGGATTGCATGAAAGCAACACAGCATATATCTGTTTCTATATGTTTAAAGGTCTCTGTGCTACATTTTGAACACCCTGTCTCTTTTCATGTTTGAATAAATGATACAAAAAAACAACACAACTTATGCCTTACTGATGCAGTAAAACAGATAAGAACTGTCCACTATCCAAGCAACCCATGTTCAATTAGTGTCTTGGGTGCTTATCAGTGAAGCTGGGTGCATTGGTGAACCTATTCTGGGGCACTGGCCAAAAAAGGAAGTCCTTTGATGGGATCTGATGGAGACCATATCTCAGAAGCACTGGGGCAGCAGGCAAAGTGGACAAGAGACAGCTGTTCTCTGGGCCTGGGGGCAGAGTACATGGTTGAGCCTGTCCTCACAGCCTTTTCAGCCTTAGGAGTGTTATCATTATGCTGGGAAGGAATACAGCTAGAAAAAAAAAACAAAACAAAGCTACTCACCATGTTGAGAGTTCCACATTAGAAGGAAGTGATTGTGTCCATGGCTGTGGGGCAAGCAGATAACTGATTTTCTATTCTGGCCCTGGTTTGATAGGAGGTTAATCCAAAGTACCCGATGGCAGGAGTGGCTCCAGAGGAAGTAAGCCAATGGGGCAGTGGCTGTTCCAGGTTCCTTTTCTTATCAGGGCAGTGACTGCTCCAGGTTCCTTTTTTTATCAGGGCATAGCAATCTAAGTAGCTAGCTGGGTGGTCATGCAGGCCAAGTGTGAAAAAAAAAAAACAGCATACAAATAAAGGGTGCAACTTCCCCCAATCCACTGTTAAAAATGAAGGACCATTTCCCTATGAAGGACCAGTGAGTGCCATTATGTTACAAATCCTGGCAATGTTCACGCCACAGGAAAAACTACAAATTTGACATGATCAAGGATTATGGTTTGGAGGAAGTGTCTCTATGTTGCAGTGTAACTAGCTAATGGCGTACCTTCCAATACAACAAAGTTGGTAAACGTCATGCACAAAGATAGCTAATGTCTCAGGAGAAAGAGAAGAAAATTTCATTAACCCAAATTCAAGCACAAAAAGTCAGACTTACTCTATTACAAGATAGTATTTTTAACAAACATAACACATTTTGCCAACACTTATATAAAACAATTTTCCCAGTGCAGATACTGGTGAACAGCAAAAGCACTTTAAATGTCTGTTAAATGTTCTTTGAATGGGAAGGAAAAGGGGTCAACCACTGGATTACAACGATGGCTTTGATACCTCCGGAAGAAGGTGGAAAAGGGTCTGTCGGCACCTAGACTGAAAAACTGGAAGCATTAAAACCATGTAGTTCAGCTAGTTTATTTTGGTGAGCATTCGCAACTACTGTTAAAGAGCTGCTTTGAGAACACAAAGCAGAGCAATTCAAGTAATAAAGTGAAAACAGGTTTCAGAAGTTGCACAAGATGCCTGTGACTTACACTACTGACCTATTTATTTTGGAAGGTGAAAAAAGTAGCATGACTCATATAAAAAGGGCTTCAAGAGGATTCTGCGAAAAGATGTCTTAAGATTGCTTTACTATGGCAGGTCCACTTCAATAAAACTACTTAATGCTTCTTCTGCATTAAAGCAGTCAAGAGTTAAAAAATATGACAAACTAACTGAGATTTAGTGGTAACCATAAACAAACACATATTAGCTTTTTAGATTCCTGCTTGGAAAACAGCAATGTGAAAGACAGAAACTATACCAAACAAATGCAAAAACATGAACCATCTAGTACTCCTAATGTTTGCTGTAATAACATCAACAGAAATAATTTAGGTCTGAATGTTTTGGGCTTAGTACAATAGCTTCCAACACATTTGGTCAAGAAACCTAGATAAAGCTAAAAATAATGGGGGGGGGGGGTATGCAAACAAAATCAAGAACAATCTTTAATTATTATTATTCTAATTCACTAAAAGTTAACAGAACAACAGGTTTTGCATAATGCACATGTTTTGAATAAAACTTATAAAACTCTAATCCTATCATTACTGACTGACCATAATCATGAGTGATTTATCTGAAAATTAAACATTAAAAAAAATTATGAAGGACAGGGCAAATTTGAAATAAAATCTTAAACAGCTGAGGTATGGGTATCACTCAAAAGGAAATGTTTGATCAATATAATCCAATACAGGATTTGAATACTTTTTTTTGGGGGGGTGCAGGATTTTAAATGACGCTTGGTGCCAGAGCCATGGGCTCAAGCTCAATGCCAAGAAATGTATAGTTATCCCCTTTGGGAAAAAACATGCATCCGTGAATTACCATTTAGGTGGCAGTACACTAAACACCGAAAGTTTGATAAGAGACTTAGGGACACAGGTGGACAGTGGTCTCACCTTCGATAACCACATCGCCACAACAGTCAGGAAATCCTTCTATGTGGAACACCTCATCACTAAGGGCTTTTCATCCAGAAAAAAGGAGGTCATTGTCCCACTGTACTCATCCCTCATTAGACCCATTATAGAATACAATGCCCCGTTTGGTATGTACCTCTCAAGACATCTGCAACAACTGGAAAGGCCACAGAAATACCTCACTAAAAGAATCACAGGCCTAAAGCGGATGCCCTACGCTGACCGTCTTAAAAAACTCCAGCTATACTCTGTCGCATATCATCTACTCAGAGGCGATCTTTGCTTAACATACAAGGCCATGTCAAACCCAGAGCTGTTGGACATGCTACACTTAAAGAAATCCCAATCCCTCAGAGCCACACGCTCCAGGGATCTAAACTTTGTCATCACAATAAACAAAACAGGCTGGAGGGATAGGTTCCTGACCCAGAGACTCCCCAGACTCTGGAATAGATTGCCCATACATGTCAAGCAGAGTGCCTCTTTGGTCCTCGTCGAAAGGAACCTTGACGATTGGATGGGACAAAGGAAATTCACCCCGGGGATCACGTCAGTTGCCCTGCTAGACAGGGGTCCAGGGAAGTAAATAGTGTGGGAAGAAATAGCCAGGGAATTGTTATGGCTAGGCTTGTATAGGCCCTAGGGCTGATAGCCTAGTACCAACCTATGAACCTATGCAGTTATGATTTTTTGAATGTTATTATAACTGTCTATGAACAAGTCTCAACAGTGGACTTAAACTCACTGTTTCCTACAAGAATAAAATGATCAGAAAAACAGAGTCCTTGTCTATCCCGTAAGAGTATATTCACTTTTACATGAGAATTCCCTGTACTCCTGAAATAGGTTCATAGGTGTTTACTAGGCTAATGACCACAAGGGCCTTTTTAAGCCTAGCCATGCATCCCAAACCCCTGACAAGTTCTGGTACTCTTGATAAGTGTAAGCAGGGACTTGGCAGATGAAACATTTACAAACAGAGGGCTCAGAGATGAACCATTTACAGGTTGCCTGTTTCCATTAGAGAAATAGGTGCCAAACCAGGAATGTCATGTTCCCCATCCAACTGTCCTACATTTGAATTGGGTTACAGAGGAACTCTGCTTCACATGGATGGGGAGCCGGTTCCAGAGATGGGATATTCTCTGGGATATATATCTGTCTTTCCAGCAGGTCCTATTTATATCACAAGCACAGTTTAACTCTTTAGAATGGGTGATTCTGGTGCTACTTGTTTTGTGGATATGCAAGAGGTCCATCAGAGTGGGGTCTGACAATGCCCTGTATGCCAAGCATATATCTCCCCTCAAAAGCCTGTAAGAGACAGAATACAGAGATAGGGCCTTGAGGTGGTCTGCATAGGACATTTTACTTGCACCTGAATTCTTTTATTGAGGAACCTCTGTGGATGTTTACTGTCAATCCTTGGGACTGGAGAAGTAACTGTAGGATACACACGTTTGCTCACCTGGCCACACACAGACAGACAGACAGACACACACACACACACACACACACACACACACACACACACACACACACACACACACACACACACACACACCCTCAGCTGATTGCAATGAGAACAGCACCCCCCTACCTATCTCAGTACACAGGCTACAGAGCTCCGGACTTTAAGTAAGAGTCACAGCATATGTCTATAAATTAGTACCAGCCTAACTGCCCTTGTGGGTCATACTAAGTTCAGCCAATTCCTCATATGAGAATCAAACTCTGCACCTTGTGCCTATAAGATGAACACCCTGACCACTATATCAGCTTCTCACCATTTTCAAAGACTAACCTCTGAATTCCTAGTAAAGGTACATATATAAAACTAAAACATCTGCAAGCTGCCATGATTTGCTAAGCATAACAATGTAACGGTCAACATGGGAAGTCTAGAGCTGGAGTGATCAAGGAGCGTTTACAAAAGGTTATGTAAAAATGGGTCATACAGGCTTATCAGTATATTTAGTGTTTGTGTCACATCACTACATTTACACAGTTGCTATAGTTTAGACCAGACACAGAGAGCTATTGTGCTAAGGTGTAATTGCAAATGTAATATTGGCTTTTAAAAGCCAGTACTGAATAAAAGAGATCTCTGTAATGACTGATTGAGTCCCACCAATACTTTGCACACAGGCCAGTTGCCCTTGTTGCTCTTCCCTATCAAAGCTACTGCTTGGATCTATCTTGTATGCCTACAGAGATACAACCATTGTTTGACTGTAACACAACTTTTTTGCACAAAAATACATTTCTTTCACAAATATGCAGTATAAAATCAGCATCTACAGAAAGACTTTTGATACTAACACCAGTGTACATCCCATTATCTACCACAGAACTATCATATTTTACATTTTGCAACTCACACCATTTATCAGGTATTCTAAATCTAATATAATGTGTTTCCACTATAGAATTTTGGAGAAAAGCTCTCAGGAAGCAAGTGATTTCTTTGCTTAGAAGTTCTCTGGAAAGAAAGGTGTTAATTAGCCACTTGCTATTCAGGATTAAATGAGTTATGAATTTGTATTTTAATGACTGAGAAAAACTACATATTCTTAAATTCTTATGCTGAGGCTTCTTTATTTTCAGACAGTTTAGTATGGTTTGACATTACCATAACAATCACAGCTTCAACAAGAAATTAAAGACATTGCAGCCATAGTCAGCTTACCATCTTGAAAATATGGAACACTATACTATCTCACAAAAGATAGAAAAAATGGGAAAATGTGTAACTTACATTAACAACTAGAGAGGGAGCTCACAGCATGATTTCATTTTACTTTACACTTATAAAAAATTCTCTTGATGCACAGCTTATCAACAGGCACTTTGTTGCAACACATTTTCCTCTTACATTATTTCTCAGGGTAAAAAAGTTATAATACAAAAGCTGGGGTAGTGTGTCTTATAAAAAAACAAAAATAGTCAGCATGAAGCAATCAAGAACAGATTTGCAACATCATGAATACAATATCATCCATGACACCAACAAGCAAAAAAGTTAAACTACAGCCATAGTCAACTTTCCATCTTCAAAGTGTGGAATACTACAAGACTGAGCATAACTGTGGAACAGTGAGGGAAAATGTGGCACCTTTACAACTTTAAAGGAAACTTACACCATGGGTAAAAAGTATACTTTATTTTTATTTTATTTTACATTTGTTTATTGGGAAAGTCCAACTGGAACAAGGTCAATTTACAGTGGAGGCCCGGGGAGAAAAGCTCCATAACATAATGGTACTAATACAACAAATAGGGTTGCCACCTTTCATCGTGGCTAAAACCGGAGTAAAGCCACACCCCTTGCATCATCAGTAACCCCATCCCTCACCACCCACATTCCACCCATTATGTGACATCACGATGGCATCACTCGGCGAGGAATGCCCCCTTTTTCTGTAAAAAAGCATAGTAAATTAGCTGATTTACAAACTCCGATAGTCTGTTTCCTTTTTGAAACAGAATACTGGAATTTGTACAGTGTTTTCCGGACTATCGGAGAATCAGTTTGATTTCCGGATAGTCTGGAAAAAAAAACAGAGGGGTGGCAACCCTAACAACAAATGACAAAAACATTTCTGTACAGAGGCATATATACAATCAGAGCTCCATGTCTTTATATGACAACACAAACCACGATTGACAGAAAATTTCCCTACAGTGGCATATATACAGTCTATCCCTCTCTGCTTATCAGAAAATTCACTTGGTTACAATATAACATTTTCCTTTTACACTACTTATAAGGAAAAATGTACATAGCAGCTGTCATATATTATGTTTTATCACATACACAGCTCTTCAAACATAGATTTGAGAGCAAGTTGCAAAGTCCAGGCCCTCCACAGAGAAAAAAGTAAGCACATTATTGTCATATTCTCTCTTAATACCTTTAGTTACAAATTCTCAGTGAAAACAACTTTGGCCTTTCTCTTCACCTCAGTTATTAATTCATTCTATCCACTACATACTTTGATCTCTATTCCACAAGCACAAGAGTGTATACACACACACACACACACACACACACACACACACACACACAGGAACCCACTCATCCATTACAGCCACTTGGCAAAGTGTCCCTTTTCACGGGTGACCTGGAACCACTCTCTGGTTAAGTGACTTTCTTAAAGTCACACAACAAGCAAACAGAGGTGAAAGGATTCAAGCATTGAACCTTTGGCTATAGGAAGCAGTTCAATAATATAAGCATCACACCACTCCAATTACTTAAAACATTAACAGAGCAATAAGTGTTGTTTGGACATGCATTCTCTGAACAATAAAAACTATGAAACACTAATGACTAGCATTTTGACTGACAGTAATCCAGAGGGAAAAAAACACTTTATGCACTTAAATATATCTGTTCCATTACAGATCCATGCCCTGCACCACCAAGCTTGTCTATTGAAGACAAAAAAAAACAAGTTGGCATTCCTTCTATTGCCAGATGCACAACACATCCCCCTCCCTCCTGCTCAGTCATTCAGGACCCTTTGTGTGCTCTGCCCCTGACTCTCCTTTTTATTAGATACAGATTTTTATTACTGTACACTGTAGCAAACAGCTGCTACAGTTTATAACCTGCCTGCATGGAGTGCTAAGGTGTTCATATTTTTAATTTAAAAAAATATATGTATACACATATATATATATATATGTATACACACATATATATATATATATATATATATATATATAATGTGTGTGTGTGTGTGTGTGTATATATATATATATATATATATATATATATATATATATATATATATATAAATGATCACTTATGACACAGGCAATCATACATTTTATATATATATGAAAACAAACCATATTTACATAATCTCAGCTACAAGCATTTTACATCACACACCACATTGACATAATCCTACTTACAAACATTATACATCATTTATAATCCACCCAATTATTGTCAGTCAAACATTACATAGATCATTCAAGTCCTGCCTTCATTTAAGCCTCATTCCTCCCTTGTATGTATTATTCCCACAATTCTCATTTTTCCTGGGTAATTTGCTCCTACCCTTTTTTAAAGATCCCAATTCCAGTTGTTATACCTCTGTAACTATATTCACTGCTTCTAATACAGTTGGTTTAGACTTTGATTTCCATTTTCTAACAATTGATTTTTAGGCAGCCACTATAATTAGACTCAGCAAGGCCTTACTATGTCTAGACAATTCCAATTCTGTATCATAGCTCAGAAAAAATAATTTCCCTAGTTGTCAGAGATACTGGATGAGGAAGTTGGTGCAGAGTAGTGTGCAGGGAATCTAAAGGTTTAAAGTCTGCCAACTCATTACATTGCCAGAAAATATGTTCCCAATTATCTCCTTCTTGCCCATCACACCTGCAACATTTGCTGTCTACCTGAGGAAAAAATCTCTGGTGAATGTCTGGGGTATAAAAGTATCCATATAAACATTTCCAAGCAAAAATCCTAAATCTTCTAGATTTTGTTGCATATTTTGGAGATAAACATATATCCCCCACCCCCATTGTTTCTTTGTGAATTGCTTATCCAGTCTCTCTACCCAATCCTTTCTAACCTCCTCTGACTGATTCTTATAATTATCATTGAATATTTTATATGTTCTACTAATTACTTTTCTTTTAATGGCGGCTTCTGTTCTTGATTCTACTAAAAACTCTATCAGTGCTGGTGTTTCGTTTGGGCCCCGCTATTCCTTTCGCTTTGCCTATACTCTTACATCAATCCTTGATAAGTAAAGCAATCTCTACCCTACAGTCCAAATAAATTATTGGGATCTTTCCATTGTATCACCTTTTGCCCTCTAGTTATTTGCTCCCAATATCTTGGTTCCTTTGCCAGTTTTCTCCAATAAACTCCAGCCTCTTCTTGCCTATTATCTGTATCCCTAACTGCAGTCATCCCTATCATCAGAATTTCCTTTCTCTATCCCTGTGTTAGCTTAATTAGAATACTTTCAGCTACTTTATGAATATAATATTCTGTATGATTATTGTTATTCCCCTTAAAGATCTGCATCCAAAATGCCGGTGTCTCCGTGTTATTTGAGCTTCCCCCTGTTTCTTCATCATCCCTTTCCACTTTAAATTATAAGTTTCTGCTTGTGGTATGTGTAGCAGCCGTAACTGTGTAGCTCTGAAATATTTCTTCAGATTGGGTAATCACAATCTGCCTTGTTCTATTGAAAGAATCATCTTATCTCACTTAACTCATGCCATCTTCCTCTCCCAGTTAAAGTCCTTCAGCTCTTTATTAACTGCTACCCACAACTTCTCCTCTGGTTGATAAAAATATGTCTGACCTGTGTATAAAACTAAAGGGAATAAAAACATTTTAACCTGCTTGTATCTTACCATACAGATCTACTTCTAAACCATGTAATCCCATATAATCAAAACTCATTTTCATGAGGTGAAAATCGCAAAACCTTGAATACCTGAATGGCGAATTTCTCCCAGGTTAAGTATACACTTGAACAAACTTAAACAAAACACACACCGCAGTAAATAAAAGCCCCCTAGGTGGGGGGCTTCATCCCCCCAATTACATATACCAACTCCAGGACTGCACTACAGTGGAGAATAGGGCATGTTGGACAAGTGTTTACTTACCCTGGGAAAAATTTGCCATTTGGGTAGTCAAGGTTTCACGATTTTCGTCTTGTGAAAATTAGTTTTGATTATATGGGATTTCAAGCTTCAGAAGTGGATCCTACTATCCATATCCATATAACAGAGCTTACAATTTCTCAGTTTTTGTATTATATCATTATAAATTGTAGCAAACTGTACTACTATTTATACCCTGCCTGCACGGAGTGCTCCAGCACTAAGATTTTATTTAAAAAAAAAAAAATATTTTTCTAACTTTTAAACTGTAACAAACTGTTTGCAACAATGCAGTAAGTAGTTGCTACGGTTTAGATCACACACTGAGTGCTACAGTGCTGAAGTTTGACTGCAAATGCAATACTGGCTTTTAAACATTGCATTAGATACTGGCATCGGCTGACCAGGCCCCTCAACACTTTGCGCCCAGGGCAGTTGTTCTTGTCGTCCAACCCTAGTTATGCTACTGCAGTAATCCTAGTGATTTACCAGAAAAAAAACTTAACATTGGACAGGGTATAAATATGAAGCAAAATCAGTGATGTCCTGCATAAATCAGACAAAGATAAGACCCAGACTACTCTGATTCACCTAAAAAGTTAACAGAACAGGTTTGCATTACCATGCATTTTCAGAACATCTGGACAAAAAACTTGGAAACTCTGACTGTAAACCTCAATAATTTATCAGAAAATAAAGATGAGTGTGAAGGTCTGGCAGTTAGTGCAGAAGATTAAGGCTCTATATTCCAACTGAGCTGCATCTGTAGTCAAAAACAAAGTTTTAAGTCTTTCAACATCCATTTGAATACATTGTTACTTCACAGTGAGCTGCATTGTGTAGTTAAGAGTTCAGGTTGATTCCTTCTACCTCTCTTTGCCTGCTGTTTGACTCTAAGCAAGTCATTTAACCAGATGATGATACTCTAGTTAGAGAAAATGGATATTCTAAATGGTAATTATGACACCATTATTACTAACTGGTAAGTTCAACAGCATTTACTTATTATATTGGACACCCTTAGTCTGAATTTGCAAGGTCTTCAGTAGAGAAAGATCATATTTCTCTCTCTCTTACACACACACACACTGTTCGTTCTCTGAATAGTTCACCCATACGAATGTGAGAATTTGAGTCATTCATTTCTGCTTTAAGTTCCATGTACTAAAGAATCTGAAGACCTTGTGCTTTTTCAGTAGAACTGCACTGGCATTTCAGCCACAGTTCTTCCACTTCATACTTGGGGTTTCAGCAACAGTTCTCATGCGTGCACTTTTTTCGTTTTTAAAGTCTTTATTAAATTATCACTTAAGGCATAAGCAAACACACATTTATAGAAAACAAAACAAACCATGTTAACGTGTTCACAGTTACAAAAATTATACATCGCATAGCATATATTCTTTTATACAATTACCATCAATCCAGCAATACATAAACTGATAAATTCCTGCCTTCCCTTAAACCTCACTCCTCCTCTAAAGCATTACTCTGCATGTATTGTTCCCAAAATTTCATTTTTTGTATTTAATTTGCTCCTACATTTCTCTAACGATCCCCTTCCATTTCTTTTATCTATATTACAATATTCACTACTTCAAATACAGCTGGTTTAGACTTTGATTACCATTTTCCAGTAATTGCATTTTTGGAAGCCACCAGAATTAAACTTAACAAGGCCTTATTATGTCTAGGCAAGTCAGATTTGGTATCCCAGCTCAAAAAGTTATTTCCTTAGGCTTAGTCACACCCATTTGCTCAAGCAATATTTCTGACAGAGTACTCTATGGAATTTTAAAGTCTGCTAACTCATCACACTCCAAAAACATATGTTCCCAGTTACCTATTTATTCCTCATCACATCTCCAACTTCTGTCAACTACTTGAGGTAAATTTCTTTGGAGTCTGCTTGGAGTACAAAATACCTATGGAAACACTTCTAAGCAAAATTCCTAAATCCTCTAAAGTTTGTGCACATCTGGTAGCCATTCATACATACTCCCATTGTGTCCTTGTGAATTGCTTATCCAGTCTCTCTTCCCAATCTTTTCTAACCTCCTCTGATTGATTCCTATAGTTAATGTGCAATATTTTATATACTCTATTAATTATCTCTTTTTTTAACAGTTACTTCTGTCTGAGGTTCAATTAAAAACTGTACCACTGCAGGTCTTTCACTTATGATTCCCCATTTCCTTTCTCTTTGCCTATACTGACATCAATCCCTGACAGGGAAGGCGGTCTCTAGCCTGCCGTCCCAAAGTCGCCTTGGCCTCTTCCCATTCTATTTCCCCTCTAGTTATTTGCTCCCAATACCTTGGTTTCTCAGTAAATTCCAGCTCCTTCTGCCTATTCTCTGTACCCTAATTGCAGTAATCCTTATTGGAAGAACCTTCTTTCTTAGTTTTCATGTTGGCTTAGTTCTTATAATACCTTTGTTTCTACTTTATGAATATATTATTCGGTATGGTTATTCTCTTTAAGGATATGAATCCAAAATCCTACTCTCTCCTTATTTCTTGAAATTCCCTCCTTCTTTATCAATCTGAGTTACAGCTTTCTGATTGTGTTATGTATGAGTCTTAACTGTGTAGCTCTAAAATATCCCCTCAAGTCAGGTAATCCTACCACCTTGCATACTTCTCAACTTCTCTCAACAGAAAGATGGATACTTTGTCCAAAGGTTGCACTCACTGTAATAGATGCATTTTCCTTTTCATACCCGCGGACAAATATTTATATAGCTTCTTTTACATGATCATTCTTTCTGTTTGTGTATGTGTGATGCGTATTAGGTTCGGGGACAACATGATATCTTAGGATTCTAACTATGGATGCTATTCATAAACATGGTACTCAACTGCATAGACTGATATGCAGCAGTACCCACACATAATGCCCTAAACAGTTCACATAAGTCCCTCAGACTCATTTCAATACAGGCATATGCTGCTGTGTACCTGGAACACTCCATGTGAGAAATGCATATACAAATAAAGTACTCACCCAGTATCCATAATTCACAAACTTGTGAATCATGGAACATAATGTCTCGAAGGCATGAAATGCCAGCAAAATGCAAATGCAAACCAAACACAGCACCAATATAAACCTTGACCTAGCAGACCCTGTATAAAAAGAAGTTATGTACCTACCATAACGTTCCATGTTAGTTGTCTTCATCTCGCCTTCTTTCTTGCTGGTTGGGATCAGAGCCAATCCTCGGCTCCGACTCAGCCATCTTCTATAGCTTGAGAGCTGTTTACTGGCTCGAGGCTACCCCTTATCCCATGATGCCTAGCGATAGCTACCCAGATCCCGTTTGAAATAGCTAACCCCAGACATAGCCAGAGAATAAACCTGTCCAAAACAAATAGGTTGAGCATACCTGTTATACTCTTTAAGTCAGTAGAGGAATCAAACCAGAGAACACTCAGCCAGTGAAACCAGAACTCCTCTCGGACCAATAGGACAGGGGGACGGAGGGTGGAAAGCAAGAAAGAAGGCAAGATGAAGACAACTAACATGGAATGTTATGGTAGGTATGCAACTTCTTTATGTTAAGTTGTCTATCTCGCCTTCATTCTTGCTGGTTGGGACAGCGTCCCTAGCATCTACAATCCTGGGCGGCTCATTGGAACAGACTCTTCAGAACGGTGGAACCAAAGTCAGCTCTGCTCCTGGAGACCATATTTAGCTTGTAATGAGAAATAAATGTATGAGGATTTGCCCACGTAGCAGCCGCACAAATAGAATTCATGGCCAACCTAGATTGGAAGGCTACAGAGGTGGCCAACGCCCTAGTAGAATTACCTTTCGGTTTGATAGGCAACTCTTTGTTCCTTAATTGACAGGTGAAAGTAATAGTGTGAGACAACCACCTGGATAATGTCACCTTGGAAACTGGGAGACCTTGTTTGCCTAGAGCATAGGAAAGGAATAGTTGCTCCAACTTTCTTATTTCCTTAGTCCTATGCAGGTAAAAACGCAATTGTCTATGAACATCCAATTGGTGTCATTTGTACTCTGCCTTGTTGGTGTGGTTAGGGAAAAACACAGGAAGGTCTATAGATTGGTTTAAATTATTTTCTGAGCAGACTTTCGGAAGAAACAAAGGATTAGTCCTCAGAGCAATCCTGTCCTTACGAAAAACCAAGTATGGAGGATGAACACATAATGCCTGAAGTTCAGAGACGTGTCTGGCCGAAGTAATAGCTACGAGAAAGAGTATCTTCCAAGATAGAAACTTAATGGAGCAGGACACTGCTGGTTCAATGGGGGGCAGATTTAAGGAAGTTAGTACCAAATTAAGGTCCCAAGGAGGAGGGGGATCTCTCACTGGAGGCCTAAGGAGAGTGGTCCCTCTCAAGAAAGCTTTACAGAGCTTATGAGACATAATGTTTGAATTTGACAAACCAACATGAAAGTTAGAAATGGCCGCTAATTGAACCCTGACTGTAGCCGTGTACTGGGGCTGAAAAGGGATCTACGTTCCTAGCCTCTGCCCAACAAGAAAAATGATTCCATTTACTAGCATAAGTTTTTCTGGTTGTGGACTTGTGAGAGGAGACAATAATCTCATGTACAGCCGGGGAAATGCTGGGAAGCCTGTCTAAGGTTGGAAGTGGAGCAACCAAGCCGTGAGCTGAAGAGTTTGGAGGGATTGATGCAACCCGCCTGACTGATGAATCAGTAGATCTGGAAATGGGTCCACAGTCCAGGGCTGATCGAGAAGGTAGTGGTGCAGGAACGGGAACCATATCTGTCGAAGCCAGTAGGGGGCAATGAGGATCATTTTGCAACCCAACGATATTGCTTTCTGTATAAGTTTTGGTGTCAGGGGAAACGGAGGAAAGGCATAAAGAAGTCCCTGAGGCCAATCGTGGACTACAGCGTCTCTGGGTGTGTGACCTGGAAGTGGAAGAAGGGAGAAGTAGTTGCTGCATTTGCTGTTGAAGGGGGTGGCAAAAAGATCACAGCAAGGCTGTCCCCATTTGCGGAAGATAAGATCCGCAACTTCCTGATTCAGAGACCACTCGTGAGGTATGAGGATAGCTCTGCTGAGCCTGTCCGCTATGACGTTGGACTCCCAGGGATGTGCATCGCAATCAGAAAACGTTGGGAGGAAATCGCCCACTGCCACAGTCTGAGTGCTTCTCGACACAGGGGGTAGGACCTGGTTCCACCCTGCTTGTTGATGTACCACACCACTGACATGTTGCCTGTTTGAACTGCAATGGTCCCAGAAGGACGCGAGTCCTGGAGGGCTTGCAACACAAGGAGCATGGCTCTCATTTCTAGGACGTTTATGAGCAGATGGTACTCGTGAGGCTGCCAAGTGCCTTGGACTGTTCTGCCCTGATAATGCTCCCCCCACCTTATCAGGGAGGCGTCTGTGGTCACTGTGGCTACCGGAGGGGGCTGAGTGAAGGGTCTGCCCCGAGTCACTAGTGGGGAGACCATCCACCAGGAAAGGTGCTTTTTGCATGCTTCTGTAATCATGATCATGTGAGACATGGGCAGCTGTTGGAAAGACCACTGTGTGAACAGAAGCCACTGAAGGATCCTCATGTGAAACAGGCCAGTGGGATTAGAAGAATGGCTGCTGCCATGGAACCCAGAATTTGAAGGACGAGCCTGACCTGGATTCTTTTGCTCTGCATTAGAATTTGTACTTGTTGACGAATTGTAGACACCCTTTCTAGCGGTAGCCTTGCGGACATGTTTCTTGTGTCCAAGTCTGCTCCTATCTAGGTGATAGATTGACAGGGCAACAAGGCAGATTTTTCAAAGTTTATTGTAATGCCTAGCTGGGAGCAGATTGTGATTGTGTAGTCCCTGGCTTGTAGAAGTTGATGCCTGGTAGCAGTGAGGAGCCAGTCATCTAGATATGGAAACACCTGTAATCCTCGACGTCTCAGGTGGGCAGTGACCACTGCCATACATTTGGTGAACACCATGGGGGCTGTGGTAAGACCAAAGGGCAGAGATCTGAACTGGTAATGACTGGCTCCCAGCCGGAAGCGAAGAAATCTCCTGGAGCGCCTGTCCATCTTGATGTGATAGTACACATCCTGAAGATCTATCGAGCACATCCAATTGCCCTGACCCAGAAAGGGTAGAATGGACTGTAGCCTGACCATCCGAAACTTTGTTCTTTGTACAGACCTGTTTAGTCTGCTGAGATCCAGAATCGATCACTAGTCCCCTGTCTTTTTTGGTACCAAAAAGAACCTTGAGTAAGTTCCGGATCCGTGCTGGTCTGCCAGGACTTCCTGGATGACTCTTTTTTTCTAGCAGTTTTGAAACTTCTATTACTGCTTTGTCCTTCAGATGGTGGAACATCTGGAAGGGGTTTCCTTGACGGGAAGGGGGGGGTTGACATAAGGGAATTTTTAACCTCCGGATATAATGGACCATACCCATCTGTCTTGTGTTAAATTTTGCCAGTTTTTTGGGTACAGTGAAAGTCTTCCCCTGACTGCCTCTAGAGGTGAGCAGCCAGGCAACCCTTCAGGGATGCTGAAAGGGCTTATCAGAGAAGGATTCTCTATTGCCCTGGCTCTGCGGACCCCCACTGCCATGAGGGCGGCATCTGTTATTGTTTCCCCCTCTGCCCCTGGAGGAAAAAATCGCTACGTGAGTCGGGCAAGGCTCCCTGGGATTTTCAGAACCACATTTTTCCACTCTTCTGACCTTTAGGGTACGGTCTAGAAGGACTGGAAAAATGGACTCCCACGGCAGATAGAGTCTTGCCTTCTTGCTCACACCTAGTCAAAGTGTCTTTCACCTGTGGTCTAAAGAGAAAGGGACCATCAAAGGGGGTGTTGGTGAATGACGCTCGAAAGGGTTCCGCAAAATTACATAGCCGCATACATGCATGCCTCCTAAGGGCCAAACCTGTACCTGTGGCTCTACTCGCACCATCGGCTGCATAGGAAATGAGCCTCATGGAGGAATTAACTACAGAATTAAGCATCGCCAGCTGGGAAGCTACTTTAGCTTGAGCCCCCTCAGCTGATGGATCTTGAAGGGTATCTCTGAGCTCTTTAAGGAGATCCCTCTAAAGCCGGGTAAAATTACATAAGTAGTTCAGTGACCTCATAGAAAAGGTCGCTGAAGCGAACATTCGCTTCCCGTATCTGTCCATCATCCTAGACTCCATGTTAGGAGGATGGACAGATGAAGAGGTCTCCGCTAACTCTTTTTTGGTGGCTGCTGCTACCACCAAGGCATCAACAGGAACTCCTTTGGTAAGGAACTGCTTATCCTGGGGTGCTGTAATGAATTTGCCAGGTCTCCTCGGAGTTGGTTCCATTGTATCTGGAGCTGACCAAGCCTTTCGAGCCACCACGAACATAAGTGGATCGAAAGGCGGAGAAACCCAGAAGGTGGAAGGTCGCGAACCGAACGCATCCAGAAATACAGACTCATCCTTGGTAGGGGTTAGGGGATTCCAGTTCCCCCTCTGCTTAAGCATTTCTAGGATGTCTGAGAAGGAAACATCTTCTGAGGGGGATCTCAGGGACCCTTCCAAATCATCTAAGTCTGTATAAGAAGTGAAAGACTCACGGGAGTCAATGTGCTTCCTCTTGCACTTCTTCTTATGAGGGGGCTCCTCTGAATGATCAGTGGAGACCTCGGAAGAAGAGGAAACACCCAATGGGGTGCCCTGGAGCACCGGTTCCCTACGCTTGAGGTCTGGAGGAGGAGCAGAGGTTGGCACAGGCACTACAGGGGACGGAGCCGGTGCGGCCGATAGTGGAGCTGACTCAGTGGAGGGCACACTCCTCATGACATCGAAGGCATCCCTGCCACGATGCAGAGAAGGCTCTGGTTCCGAGGAAATCGGAATCTTTCTCTGCACCGAGGGAGATGGCTCCGAGGCCGATGTAGGAGCCGAGCTCACCTGCACCGAAGCTCCGACAGGGAGAACGGGGTCGGACAAGGGTCCAATGCCACTCGCCCCCTTGGAGCCGACGAGGGAACCCAGGCGCCCAGACCCCTCGATGGATGGCACCACCGAGGGGATCAGAGCCAATGTTGGAACTGAAGGAGATAGAGTTATCTGAGCCGACGGTTCCACTACACGAACCCCAACGAACTCTGGCTCTGAACTCATTGGAGTAGGAGGAGGAACATCGAGAGAGGTGGACGGAGCCGACAACTGTTGAGGAGAGCTGGGCAACATCTTGGCAAGTGCCTGCAACTTTAGCAACTTACTGATCACTCTCTCCACATCGTGATCTGACAGCCTAGAGGATCAAGGGGAGTGAGAGGATCGGTGACTGTGCTCGCTCTGAAGCAACGGAGACCGAGGAGCCGAATGTACCAATTCCAGTGAAGGGGACCTCAGCCTCTTCTGGCTCCACAAAGGCTCCGAAGTTTCTGATGAAGCCGATGGGGAGATAGTCTTATCAGTGCCAGCCAGAATCGAAGTAGATGGCAGAGTCTGAACCGAGGACAGCTCCGAACTTGGAGCCGACGGCTTGGTAGATTTAGAGGATTTCACAGGCTGACAGCTCTTGGCCGGTGAATCCTGGGGTTTTAAAAGACCCCTAAGAATAAGCTTATTCTTACGCTCCTGCAGCACTCTTGGACTAAAGGCATGGCAGATAGAACAAGAGTCCTGCAGGTGCACAGCGCCTAAACAATAGATGCAAGAAGTGTGCTCATCTGTCAGACATTTTCTGACAGCATGAGTCACACTTCTTGAATCCAGACACTTTGGATTCCTTTGACATCCTGAAAGAAGGAAACAACAAATACAGCAACAGCTACCAAAATCAAAATACAGTCTACCCAAAAAACACACTGTACAAGACTATAGCTAAAGGAATTTTTTTTTTTTTTTTTAATAGGAAAGCCCCTAACTTAAACGGCTAGCCTATGAAAGAAAGGTAGAAGGAAAGCCTCTAACCGAAATGGCTAACCTGACAAGAAGAGGATAGGGGGGGTAGGGGTGGGGGAGAACTCTCTAAGTTAAACGAGTTCTCAAGGAAAAGAAGGGATACTACAACTAAACACTAGCTATCACAAAAACAAGACTAAGCATTAACAATAAAACACTGGAAATATAGAAATCTAAAGTAATAAAGTTATACAAAAAACTTTATATGAGCCTGGGCCAAAAAAACGACACCTTGCAGCTGAAGCGGCAAACGAGATCTGGGTAGCTATTACTAGGCATCATGGGATAAGGGGTAGCATCGAGCCAGTAAACAGCTCTAGAGCTATAGAAGATGGCCGAGTCGGAGCAGAGCCCAACCAGCAAGAATGAAGGCGAGATAGACAACTTAACATCTACTGTTACGCTCACCAGAATACTACTCAGTAAAACCAGCACCTCTATGCAAAATATGTTTACAAAACACAAAGAACACATCTGAATCACTGACAATCCTGATTTAATTATGCAATGCAGTATGACCACCAAACATTGTAATCCACTACAAAATGTTACAACCTGTCCAAGAAATGTAAAAAGCCAAACGGCTGGATCCAACATCTACTCTGATGTCCTAGTCAAGGATCATGAAACCTTAATCCCTTAATCACTCCTTATCAAGACATCAAAGCAAGGCAAAAACACTGGGTGTCACAGCCCCCCCCATATACTAGTTGCTGCAATCAAAAAGAGGACTAGCAATGTCAGAAGCATAACAACATCAGTGCAAGGCTAGCAGGGTTCAGAGGCTGCAGGGGTACAGTATGTGTCACTATGGCCGGATTTAACACTAACAACTGCTACAATTGTAAGACAATAACAATTTTACTTCCCTTTTGCCCATTCTTAAATTTGTAAGAATTCATTGATATTGTTTTGATTATGTTTTAAATTCCAAAAATTCAAATGTATAGGAGGGACTTCACTGAAAGACTTGTCTGCTCTGTTTGTCTGATGTGACGTGAGTTATTATGGAAAATCTTTAACCTGCATGCATTTAATTACAGAATGTCCAGCAGGTTATTAAATGTGCACATGATGTGCCTGTAGAGTGCCAAATATGTGCACACCCTACAGGAAAATGTACATCTCCATCCCTGCCTCGGACGTGCAAACTACTATTCAGTCCTATATATCATTCATGAGCATACTGTGTCAAAGCATTACCACAATATGTGATCAAGAATCATGATAATCACATAACAGTATAATAAACAGACTGCTCAAAACCACCATATACAAAGTATGCATTATATTTATGAATTTGGTGTACCGACTGTATTTCCAAACAGAGATCTCCATAACATGAAAAAAAAGTTATATTATTACCATAACGCTCCATCTATGTTGTTCATCTTCATTCATTCATTACTGATGGATGTCAGTTCCATCCTCAGAATTGAGTCGGCCTTATAACAAGCTCAAGCCAGCCAAAAAATAAACTCTCAAGCTAAGCTTTTATCCATAGTGCTCCTCTCCCTGTTACCTCAGATCGAGTTTGCCCGTGATAAGGAAATCAGAGACTTTTTCTGAGCAGAAACCCTAAAACAGGATTAGGATCCAATCCAGTCTTCCAGGTGCCTCTGGAGGGGGAAGGTGAGTGGCACGTAAGATGAACAACACAAATGAAACGTTATGGTAAGAACATAACTTCTTTATCTGATGTTGTTAACCTTAATTCATTCCTTACTGATGGGACAGAGTCCCTAGCTACTTTGTGTTCTGGGAGGCCCTTATGGAAGAATGTTCCTAAGTACCACAGAACCAAAGTATGCTCTTCCTCTAGAGACCAGGTCCGATTTGTAATGAGCAATACAGGTATGGGAGGTAGACCAGGTTGCAGCTGCACAGATCACTGAAGCCCTTGAATGAAAAGCCATAGAAGTTGCCATTGATCTGGTTGTGTGTGCTTTGACCTTGCTCGGTACAGGAATTCTACTCTGTTGGTAGATGAAGGATATACAGTTTCTCAACCACTTAGATAAGGTCACTTTAGAAACAGGGCCCCCCAATTTTGGACCTGAGAAAGACACAAACAACTGGTCTGACTTACGTACTGGTTTTGTTCTGTGCAGATAAAAACTTAATTGTCTATGTACATCCAACAAATGAAGGCAGTATTCCCCTTTATTCGAACAGTTTTGAAAAAAGACAGGAAGGTCAATTGTCTGGTTAATTGTCAATTCTGAGATAACTTTTGAAAGGAAGAAGGGGTTAGTCCAGAGTAATACTCTGTCTCTGTGAAAGATTACATAAGGACATTTGATACACAAGGATTGAAGCTCAGATATACATCTAGCTGACGTTGTGGCTACTAAAAACAGTGACTTCCAGGCCAAAAACTTCATATCATAAGAATTCACACGTTCAAAAGGTGGTTGTGTCAAGGGCTGTAGCACTAGCGTTAAATTCCAAGGGTCAATCAGTTCTTTGAAAGGTGGTCTGATGTACGAGATCCCTTTTGAAAAGGTTTTGCAGAAGCGACAGGAGATTAAGGATGAAGCTTGGAAACCATCATGAAAGTCTGAGATTGCAGCCAAATGGACTCAAATTGTGGAGACTGCCACTCCTGACTGCAGAAGATCTGACAGAAAATCCAAAACCACTGTAACAGGAGCTGAGCAAGGATCTAGTTTCTTTTGCTGGGACCAAATAAGAAATCTCTTCCATTTGCTGAGATAGATTTTTCTGGTGGATGGTTTATGTGAAGCCAGAAGAATATTATCTACAGGGGTGGTAAGGTTACTCTGCCTGGCTATTACTGGAAGTGGAGAAACCAAACTGTCAGCTTGAGACTGGGAAGGTTGGGGTGTGTCAACCCTTGCAGATGCGAGATCAGTTCCGGAGTTGGTTCTAGAATCCAGGACTGGCACAGTAGGTGAGGCCAAAGGAAGGGAAACCAAATTTGTTCTGGCCAGTAAGGGGAAATGAGGATTACCTTGCTTTTCAGATGAAAGGTCTTCTTTAGAAAAAGGGGAATCAAAGGGAAGGGAGGAAAGGCATACAGAAGTGCCATGGGCCAGTCGTGTATCAGAGCTGAAAATCTTCTTTGCCATGACTGGATTAAGGGACCACTCATGAGGCAGTAGGATAAATCTGCTCAGCTTGTCTGCAATCACATTGGAAACCCCGAGACTATGCATTGCTACCAGTAAGCGGTCGGAAGCTATCGCCCATTGCCAAATTCTCATGGCCTCTCGACATAACGGGTAGGACTTGGTTCCTCCTTGTTTGTTGATGTACCAGACTACTGACATGTTGTTGGACTGTATAACGATTGTCCCTGATGGAAGGGTGGATTGAAATGCTTGCAATGCTAGAAGCACTGCCCTCAGTTCTAGGACACTGATACGCAGATTGGCCTCTAAGTCTGACCAATTGCCTTGGACAGTCTTCCCTTGGTAAAGCCCCCTCCTCCCTATCAGGGTGACATCTGGGGTCACTGTGACCATGGGCTGAAGTGGGGAGAAGGGGCGACTCCATAGCTCTTCATCTGGCTTCATCCACCACATTAGATCCTGTTTGCATCATTGAGTTATAGGTATCTGAAAAGACATAGGATGGTGCAAGGGACTGCAGAACAATAAAAAATAACCAAGCCAAGAACCAAACACTGCCCAAAAGCCACAGGACCCGGACATCATCAATGAAGTAGAGAAGACTGTTGGTAGTCGAGAACTTTATTACAACTAAAAAACAATGAATTAAGCGCTTTCGCTCGGTCAATACCGAGCTTCTTCAGAACAAACTGGTGCAAGGGATACCACTGTGACAGTAGGAGCTATTGGAGAAATTTTCATGTGTAGTCTTGCTAAGGTCACTATGGTAATTGATGCTGCCCAGGAGTTGAAGAACTGCCAAGCTGAGACTAGGTTTTGAGAGAGTATCACCCAGGTTTGGGATCTTATCCTGTGTAATCAGTGGTCCAGAAGAGAGACTAGGCAAGGATGTGTGTTGAAAATTTCCCCTATAAATTCCAAGTTTTGAGAGGGAATCAAGTTGCACTTTCACCAGTTTACTGAGATTCCCAGGGATTCTGCTAGTTTGAGAGTGTACTTTAGAGCTATCTCCACTAGACGCTTGGTGGGGGCAGTGAGGAGCCAATCATCTAAATATGGAAACACCTGGAATTCTTGAAGTTTCAAGTGAGCTGTTACCACTGCCATGCACTTGGTGAACAGTCTGGGATGTAGAGAGTCCGAAGGGCAGTGCACGGAATTGGGAGTGATTGGCTCCTAGCTGGAAGCGAATTAATCTTCTGGAGAGCTTGTCCATTTTTATGTGGTAATATGCATCCTGAAGATCTATTGAGCACATCCAATCATCTTTCTCCAAAAATGGAAGGATAAACTGAACTGTGACCATCCAGAATTTTTCCTGTTTGACAAATTTGTTCAGGATGCTGAGATCTAGAATTGGTCTCCAGTCCCCTGTCTTTTTTGGCACTAAAAAGAATCTTGAGTACAATCTGGATCCTATCTGGTCTGGTGGGACTGTCTGGATGACTCTTTTTTGAAGCAGCTTTTCTATTTCTTGAGCTGCTGTTTCCCTTTGACTGGGTGGAACATCGGGAATTTGTCTTGATGACTTTGGGTAAAGATTAAATGGGACAAGATAACCTTTGGTTATGATCTGCTGCACCCACAAATCTGTAGTTATTGTTAGCCAGGCAGAAAGGTGCAGGGAAAATCGTCCCCCGACTGCTTCCAGAGGAAAGCAATCAGGCCACTCCTCAGGAGTGCTGATAGGGCTGTCCAGAGAAAGAGTCCTGGACCCCTGGTTACACAGACCCCCTCTGCCTCTGTAGGGGTGTCTTCCAGGTGAGTTACCCCCTCTGCCCGGGGATTAAACTCACCACGTGTGTCATGGAAAGGATCCCAAGATTTCTTGTGCCACATCTTTCCACTCCTCTGGTTCCTAGAGTAGGAACTTTGAGGGGTGGAAAAATGTACGCCCATGGCAGACAGGGTCCTGCTGTCCTTCTCACACCTGGCCAATGTGTCTTTTACATTTGGGCCGAAAAATGAAGAAGCTTCCACTGGAGCGTTCAGAAAGGAAGACTTAAAATGGTCCACAAAGTCACAGAGGAGCATCCAGGTGTGATGTCTTATGACAACACCTGAACCCGCCGCTCTAGCCACTGCTTTAGTAGCATGGGAAATCAAATGCATGGAGGAGTTGGATATGGCTTCCAGGGTAGCAAGCTGCATGGTAACCTTGTCAAGTACCTCAATGGAGACTGCTCCTGCTATGGTTTCGGAAAGTTTGGAGACTAAGTCTCTCTGAAGCCTGGTGAAATATGCCAGGTATTTCAAAAAACTAACAGCAAAGGTCAATGATGCAAAAACTCACTTCCTTAACCTGTCCACTGCCTGAGGCTCCCTGTTTGGGGGATAAACAGTCTGGCATCCCTTGGCAAGCTCCTTCTTAGTGGCAGCCACCACCCATAGCATCTACACGAAGACCTTTGGACCAGTGTGGGTGTTGCTCGGGGGATTGGCTCAATAGTATCAAGACTCTTCCATGTGCACTGCATGATGAGTTGAACACTCATCTGCAGGCCGGGTAACCCAGAACTACAGGGTCGAGCATGAAAAGCCTGCAGGAATACGGACTCCTCGGAGGAAGGGTTGCTGGACTTCCAGTCACCCCTCTATTTAAGGATTTACAGGATGTCTCAAAAGGAGACATCATCAGGGGTGGCTGAGGGGACCCCTCCTCCCCTTCATCGTAGTCTGTATCCTCGGTGAGGGACTCCTCAGGTGAGTCCACATGCTTCCTCTTGCATGTCCTCTTACATGGTACCTCCTCAGCAGGAGTTTCTAATGAGGACTCTGGAGAGGGGGCACCCTAAGGCTCTTGCGCTCAATGTCCCTATGCACAGGTCTGTGTCAGCTGCGGCTCAGAGGGAGGACATATTTGGTGTTCCAATGCCGACTGTTTGCTTGCAGAGGCAAGAACCCTCTCCATCGCCTGGAAAACAGGTCTACCTGAAGAGGGATGGGAGCCCGGAACAGATAAGGACAACCTCAGAACCAGGGTCACACCCTGCTCAGACAAACCCACTCCCAAGGACGGAGCCCCAAGAGGACTTGGCGCCATAGAAAAAAATTGTGCTGTACCAGGCACCCCAGAGCCTGCAGTCCAGTCCTGATCCTGAGGATGACCTGGCTCCGAAAGAGTCGAAGGCCAAATGGTCAGCACCGGAACAACGGTGAGATCCACCAGTGGAAGTGAAGGCATAGGAACCATAAAGGGTGTCAGTGCTGAAAACTTCGATGTCTGCAAGGAGGTCAAAGGAGGAGAATAAGTTGGAGTCCATGGAGATATACTCCCAAGTCCAGATGGGAAGGGAGTTTTGAAAGGTGTAGCAGTCCCTCTGGCCACCAGCAGCTGGTCCACAAGACGCATCATGTCTAATTGCGAGAGGTTCCTTGTTGATCTTGTAGAAATCCCAGATGGGGAGTCAGGCCATTGTAAGAAAGGGCTATACTGTTGTTCCAAGGAAGGAACCACCATAGGGGTGTATCTGGTTCATGCAGAGTGGTCTATCGGCACCACAGTCTCGAGACTGGAGACCTGCATGGGAGGAATGTCTGGTATTGGAACAGATGGAACAAACACTGTAAGCAAGCTTGCTGCCATGATCGGTGTCGAAGTTAGAATTTTTAAAGATGGCACTGAGGTAGAAATTTACAGTTTAGGCAATATCGGTGCTATAGACATTGTCAGTGCCATAACAGATGCCGACAACACAATTTTTCTAGATGGTACTGAAGATGATACCATAGAAGCCAATTTCAGCTCTGGAGCCAACAAAGTCAATTTTGGTACTTTTTGTCTTGGTTCCTGTTTTTTATCACCTGAGGGTGAAGAAGGAACCGAATGTGGTCTCTTTTTGTGCTCTTTTCTCGGAGGTGGTGAGCCCCCTGATGCAGAAATAGCCTCTGAGAAGGGCGACTTAAGGAGGCCCTTCAGAATTAACTTATTTTTTTTGTCATTAAGGGTTTGAGAGTGGAACCCTTGGCAAATGGTACAAGGAGGTTGTACAAGGAGGTTGGAGTGAAAGATGAGGAACCCCCAAACAATATACACAAGACACACGTGAGTCACAATTTGGCATCTTGCGACCACACTCGTCGCACTGTTTGAAATCTGACGTTCCTTTTTTCTCTGATATAATGTGCAACAGTATATCCAATTAACAACAAATAATAAGAAAGAAATAGAGGAATTTTTTTTTTTTTTTTTTTTTTTTAAAGAAAGAGAGAAGAAAGAGAAGGGAAATACCAACAACAGTATTCAAAAAATGTACCTCAAAGGGTAAGGGAAAAGGCCATACCACCAATGGTACTTAAGTATTACTGAGAAGGTAGTTGAAAAAGAAAGATAAAGAGGGGGTAAACTAATGATAGACTATGGAAAAAGTATGTAGATTCAAAAAAGATGGAAAATTATTCAGATAATGGTTTTAATATGAAAAAACTTTAAGTACTTGGCTGACAGCTGGCTTGACACAGCTTTTCGGCTATGCTGCAAACAAGGTATAAGGTAACAGGGACTGGGGCACTATGGGTAAAAGCTTAGTTCAAGAGTTTTTTGGCTGGCATGAGCTTGTTATAAGGCCAACTCAGTTCCAAGGATGGAATTGACACCCATCAGTAAGGAATGGATGAAGATTAACAACATCAGATCCCCAAGTTTTATTTTTAATATTAACTCCAAGTAGGGTAGCAAATATTAAAAGCAAAATTAAAGTGGTTATAAAAGTTTGGAAAAATACAAAAATAAACCCTATCACATTTTATTTTCCTGAGGTTTACCTCATTCCTCTTTTGACTGGGATCTGTAAAACCCAATAGTGTATGTAAATCAGTTATAAGTTCACTGAAGAATGGGAAGAGATTAAGGCTGCCCAGTTTGTGGCAGCATGCAGGCAGTGACTGTTCTTGGAAGGCTAGAGATATACCGTTGCAGACATTGACAGTACAATTATGTGTTATTGGTTTAATATGTATATTTACCTACTTTATAAAACAGGTTTGTTTTACAGTGTGTGTGTGTGTGTGTGTGTGTGTGTGTGTGTGTGTGTGTGTGTGTGTGTGTGTGTGCGTGCACAAGTTCACATATGTTCATGGATGTTTACTAGGGTAATGACCACAAGGGCCTTTTTAAGCCTAGCTATGCATCTCAAATCACTGACAATTTCTGGTACCCTTCATAAGTTTAAGCAGAGGCTTGGGAGATGAAACATTTAAAAGGAGGGTTCTGGGAGATGAAACATTTAAAAGGAGGGGCCTGGGAGAGGAACTATTTACAGGTTGTCTGTGTCTATTAAAGACATAGGTGCCAAGACAGGGATGAATTTCCTGTTCGCCATCCAACTGTCCAAGTTACACTTGAATTGGGTTAGGGAGGAACTGTGCTTCACATGGATGGGGAGAGTGTTCCAGAGACTGGGTATCTCAGGGATACATACCTGTCTCTCCAGCTGGTCCTATTTATATCACAGACAAGGTTTAAATCTTTAGAATGGGTAATTCTACTGCTGTTTGTTTTGCTGACATGCAGGAGGTCCATCAGTGTGGGGGCTGACAATGCCCTGTATGAAAGGCATAGATCACCCCTAAACAGCCTGTAGGAGACAGAATACAGGGACAGAAACTTGAGGCAGTCTGTAGAAGACATTTTACTTATGCCTTGTATTCTTTTAGTGAGGAAATTCTGTAGATGTTCCATTTGTTGGATATGCCTGGTTAGGTACATACCAAAGGAGACAGTGTATTCAATGATAGGTCTGATGAATGCCGAATACAGTGGAACAATGACTTCCTTGGACCTAGATGTCATACCTTTGTATAAGTTCATAAATTAGTACCAGGCTAACTGTCCTTATGGGCCATTCCAAGCCCAATCAATTACCCCATGTGGGAATCAAACCCTGCACCTTGTGCCTATAAGGTGAATACCTTAATCACTATGCCAGCCTCCCACCTTCCTTTCCATAGTTTGCACCAATAGAAAATTACACTTTTTCAACTAAAAGAACTTTAAAATAATAAGGAACGATGACAACATAACACAATACAAACTTCCCCATTATTCAGAAACAAGTCTGTTATAGCAATTAAATTTTCATACTGGTCAGACATGACAAAAGCAATGTGCAGTATTGCAACAGAAAAGGATCCATCATACACTATTGTAAATAATAAACTAAAGACATCAGCACAGGCAGAAAAACATAGAAGATATGCATATAAACATAAAGGAAAAGTACAAAATAAGTAATTTATTAATGACCCCCAAAAGTTTTACACAGAATTGGGAAATAAAGCAAAAGGAATAGATACACCACCAAAAAAGAAGAAATAGACACATTTTGGAGAAATATCTATGATGACCCCGTGGAGCATGACAAAGATGTTGAATGGATAGAAGAAGTGAAAATAGTAAAGAGTTCAAATATACAGGATTTGAAATGACATGAAGTAACGGGCAGAGAAACTGAAACAAAATTAAGAAAAATTCCTAATTGAAAATCCCTAGACCCAGATGCAGTACCTAATGTCTGGCTAAAAGTATTAACTGCTTTACAAGAAGATTTAGCCCTGAGAAAGTACTACTTATATGTGCACCCTGAAGAGACACCACCCTGGTTAACAGGAAAAATGATAATCATCCTTAAGAATGAACCTGCAAGCTAACCTAAAAACTATAGAACAGTAACTTGCCTTCGTTGATGTATAAACTATATACTGAAATTAATGCTGACAAAGTTTATGGTCATTTAGAAGAAAACTCAATCAAGCCAACAGAACAAAAGGGTTAGAAAAATAAAGTCATATGAAGCAAAGGATCATTTGTTGTAAAATAAAGTCTTAATAGGGAGGACTCTAAATATGGCAAGGATTCATTACAAAAAAAAGCATCTGACAGCATCCCACATTCATGGATAAAGGAGTGTTTACAGATGTATAAGATACACCCTACATTGAACAATTACCTTACAGTGACCATGAAACAGCGGCAAACCACTTAGTAGCTAAGCCATAATACAGGACAAATTATTATCCCAGGGATAAAAATTCAAAGGAGGATATTCCCGAGTGACTCTTTGTGATTGTGATGCCCGTGCCCTGGCCCAGCAATCAAGAAGCCTCAATCCTCACCAATAACACCAGTGAGGGGCATCCGTATAGGGAAATGATAATAAATACAGACACAGCAAAGTACAATTTCCCTTAAGAGCACACAGAGATCACAGTCAGTCTGGGGCTGGTTTCTCCCTTTATCTCCAGATCCCCAATAAGACTCCCCACTGGCACAGCTATAAGGTCCAGATCTCAGCCTAGTGGGCAAGTTAAAACCTCCAGCACCCTCTCTGTCCAACCAGTGCTTCATGTTCCTGCCCAAGTAACTGACACACACACACTATGAGATAAGAATTATATATAACCACACAGAAACTCCTGGGGAAGGCTAGCATAGGTTCTCCAGCTGTGCCCCTTTTTTGTCCAGTCTAAAAGGTAGTACCAGCTGCCACTACCCACTAATATTTATCAGCTACTCAAAGGCCCATAAAAGGGTGTCCAATTATTACTGTGCAATATTATTATCCAAATGGTAAGTGTGACTTAACAGTCAAGACATTTGGAGTGACTTGGTACAGCATCACAATATACATGCAATGTACTCTTACAGATTAAATTATCTCTACACAAAACAGCCACATTTGAAAGGTTTAAAAATATTTAATAATAAATAATAAAACACAAGACAATACTTCTTACTACACAGTGCCAGTCAAGAGTTCAGAGATTACAGAGAAATACTTAAAATAATACAGTAGAAAAGTTCTGACATCACAGAAAAACACTTAGTCTAATATTCCTAATTCCCAACTATTTCTAAGAGAAAACACAGTCTAAATAACTTACATATAGAAACAGGCAGTGCTGGTGAGTTGAATGTTCTCAAGACAAAAATGCTCTAAGCTCTCTGATTCTCTCTCTTTAAATTGATAACACAGAGCTGCTTCAAATGACATCATTCTTCACACTTCTCTGGCGTTCCCAGGCTAAGAGAAACTACATTTACATTCTTTACACTTGGTCAGAAACCAGAACAATAAAGGACATTTATACATGCACATTCTAACCATTAACTCTGGTCTTAAAACAATAGGCAGGATGGCTCCCTCTAGACATTTCAACTCCGAATTTTAACATCAAAGACCGTCATGAAATGCTTGACTTAGCTTTCTTACAGCAGAGTGCACTGTTGTTACATTTTTGCAGTTCAATATCCAATGCAGTCTTTTCACATTTAAGAGAACGAGCCTGTGGCTTACATTAACATTTACAAATGACAGAATTATCTACAAAAGTTTTCCTGGCTAGGCTGGCAGCCTTCACCTATCTTCACAGTGATCACTGCTCTTTAGCCTTGCCCTGAAGCCATTAAACTGTCTACTTAACAGATTAGGGTAAGGTTACAGTTTGTCTCCTACACAACAACAAAGTGTAAAGACTTATCTTTGTGATGGTTTAAAACTGTACAGTTCATCAGATGAGGAGCTGAAAGGACAAATGGAAGTGGTCAAAACTTTCTTAGATGATATAAGAATGTCATTTGGTCTTGATAAATATGCATAAACAACACTTAATGGAGGAATGCTGCAGCACCAAGAAAATATCACTCTGGAAATGGCATGTAATGAGGGTTGCCAGATTTGCAGCCCCCCAGGTAGGGACAAAAAAAAAAAAAGAAGGTCTCTCATGGCAAGTGAAGACCAAAGTCCAAGCAATTACCGATTTGTTCTTCCTGTTCTAACTTAAAAGTTTTGGGGTGACTAACCGGTCCTGAAAGTTATTGGATAAGTTGGACAGGAAAACAAGAAAAATTGTTCACACTTATCAAATAATATATAAAAAAATAAGTATATACCAAGATTATATATTCCTCACTCTGAAGGAGGTACAGGCCTCCTTGAAATTGCTTATATGTATAAATTTGCAGTTGTAGGACTGCATACATATCTGCTGACTTCACCAAATCCAAACACTGTGAAATTTTGAAACATGAAGAGAGCAAATCTAAGAAGCATATAACTGTCAAGTGGGAATGGAAACCAAACCAGAAGTAGACAAAAATCAGGCAGCAACTGAATGTGCCAAAAAACTAAAGAAAGAATATAAGGAGAAGGATCAGATGAGAAGGCAAAAAATGTAGAAAAGGCATAAATATAGTTACAATTGCAGAAAACTCCTGGAACAACCTCATATCAATCAGGATCTGATGCAGGCACTGTGAAAGAGAGGTGAATTTAAACCAAAAATGAAAGGTTAATATTAGCAGCCCAGGATAGTGGACTACATATGCGTTGGTATAATAAACTCCACTGAACATGTGGGAGAAACAGACAAATGCAGGTTCTGTAAAACAGGACTGGAAATAGTGGCACATCTTGTTGCTGGGTATGATACACTAATGGCAGAAGCCTGTACACTAAAAGTCATAATTACGTGGCAAGACTGTTGCACTGGGGATTGTTCAAGCATTACAATACTGAAGTAGCTGAGAAGCAATGGAAACATGAACCACAAAACATTAAAGAATGATGGTTTATTTCACATGGGATTACCCATTACCAACAGTTATAAAAAACAGGTGTAAGAAAACCAGATGTAGTACTCCACAGAAAGAAGACAAAAGTAGCATTGATCTTTGAAACTGCAACACCCAGTGATTACAGTGCCTTACGTACACATACACAATATCATAAAATAATAGGAATTTCGGGCAAAAATGAGGTCAATGTGGAAGAAGGATACCCAAACAGTTCCAATAGTAGCAGGAGCAATGGATCTCATGAAAAAGAATTTACAGTCTTATTTAGACAAGCTACTGATACATGTAACTCCATATTAATTGCAGGAATCAGTTCTGGCCACACTGCAGCTGCTGACAAGAACACTTCTGGCTAAAATCAAAGACTGAAACAATACTAATTTCACAAACTTTAATCATACTTTGCCTTAGGAATGGGTCCATTCCACTCGAGTTATTAGAAACTCAAAAAATTGGGGAAAACTTAAAACAACAGCAAAAAGGGAAAGACATTTCCATGGCATACAGAACTAAAGACCTAACTATGACCCAGCTGACCCATGATCAATCAACAAAGGCACTGAAGTTGAAAGGGGATTGTGGGAGAAAAGATAAAGTGTCCATCTTGGAGGCCTGAAGGTATCCCAACCCTGCTTTTTGCACTTACTCACACAGGAGGAAGGAAAAAGTGCAGCAGAGTAACAGACAATAATGTGCACATTTGGATGATGGTTCTGAAGCAGTCATCTGTCACCTCCCAGTATCACTGGTCATGAGCAGTATATGCATTATGAGGTAAACCTCTAGTGGACAAAGATGGCCCTCTGACATTGGATGATATGAGGTACAGCAAGAGGTGAAAGAAGCAAATTGGCTATAAAGACCAAAATATGTGCAGCTGATGGCTGGCAGGCAAAGAAACAACAGAAAAATAACACAAGAAAAAGGGTAAGAGTTATAAAATGCAATCTGCCACGCAAGCAGTTTTACTGCCCATCATTATAGGGTCACAGGTTCATAGGGATGTACTAGGCTATCGGCTCAAGGGCCTACGTAAGTCTAGCCAACAAGGTTACCTGGCTTATGCCACCCAATAAAGTTATTTTCCTGAGCCACTGTCGAGCAGAGACACAGAAGTGATCTCCGGGGTGTATTTCCTATTTCCCATCCACTCATCAAGATTTTTCTTGAAGAGTGCTAATGAAGAACTTTGCTTGACGTAGATGGGTAGCCTGTTCCAGAGTATGGGAAGTCTTTGTGACAGGAATCTATCCCTCCAGCATGTCCTGTTTATTGTGGTTACAAGGTTTAGGTCCCTACAGCGTATAGCTCGGAGGGATTGGGATTTTTTTAGGTGTAGCATGTCCAACAGCTCCGGGTTTGACATAGCTTTATATGTTAGGCAGAGGTCACCTCGGAGTAGGTGATATGCTACGGAGTAAAGCTGGAGTTTTTTGAGACAGTCAGTGTAGGGCATCTGTTTGAGGCCAGTAATCCTCTTTGTGAGGTACTTCTGTGGCCTTTCCAGCTTATTATGTCTTGTGAGGTACACTCCAACAGGGGCGTTGTACTCTACAATGGGTCTAATGAGTGTCGAGTAGAGGGGAACAATGACCTCTTTTTTCCTGGATGAGAACTCTTTTATGATGAGGTGTGCCACATAGAAGGACTTCCTGACTACTGTGGCAATGTGACTATTAAAGGACAGACTACTGTCCACCAGGGTCCCAAGGTCTCTTATCACATATTCAGTGTTAAGTAGACTGCTGTCTATGTAGTAGTTCATGGCTACAGAGTTTTTACCAAAGGGGGTGACAATGCACTTTTTGGCATTGAGCTTGAGGCCATGGCTCTGACACCAGGCATCTGTCTCAGCGAGGCCCTTCTGTAGGATTTCCACATCATTTGGGGACTCGACTATGGCTCCTAGTTTGCAGTCATCTGCGAACTTCGTTAGCCAGAGGCCTTCTATGTTAGCCTGTACTTCAGAGAAGTAGATACCAAACAGGAGAGGTCCCAGGACTGAACGCTGTGGTACTCCACTTGTCACTGGTTTGAGGTCAGATTTGGAGTGTGCAACTTTTACAGTGTGGGTTCTGTCAGTGAGCCAGTTGGCAACTCATCTTGTGACGTAGGAATTTATACTTAGTTTAGTGAGTTTAGCTATAATTCCAGAATGGGGGATGGTGTTGAAAGCCTTGGCAAGGTCAAGATAGGCTCTGTGAACCACCTTACCCTCATCTACGGCTTTGGTGACTGCCTCAAAGAAGTCAATCAGGTTCAGAGGCATGCTCTGCTTTTCACAAACCTGAACTGGGTGGGATCCAGAGTTTGGAGGTTACCAATGTCTTTGTTTATGAGTTCCATGATGATACATTCCATGGCCTTGCAGAGCAGGCTCATCAGGCTAATAGGGCGATAGTTCCTGGGTTCAGTTGTGGCTCCCCCTTTGTGGAGTGGGATAAATGTTGCTGTACGCCATTCAGTGCGCCAATACGCCATTATAAAGGGCAACAAAGCTGCCATACTGAATGATGCGAGAACAACAAGTCAAACCTCTAAAGGATTTTCAGGAATGTTAAATCACTACAGAAACATTGTCTTTTTAAAGTTTAATGAAATGCACAAGTCCAGAATAAAGTCACTATCAATTAATTTGTGATCTAACTATAGAACTATATCAGTCAGGAGAACTGAGTCCTGAGCTATACCTACCACTGGAGAATAGTAGGTTTAGGAGAGGACATAGCAGGGCCCTATCAGTGAGTTCTACCTGCAGGTGACTGTGCATTCTGGTCTGTTTATATATCTGCAAGTAAATAGAAAGGGCAGTTAAATGTTTTGGTTAAGTACAGTCATAAACAGACCTTAAGCAAAAAGAAACAATAAGAAGCAAAGCAGATGCTACATCCACGAAAAATCGTAAGAGTCTCTGAACACTAAAGCCTGCAACAAACATAGTTTAGTGGGAGATATCATAGCAGACAAAAAATATTTAGAGAAAGAAACTTTTGGAGAGGAAAGAAAGCTGGCTCAAAGGACATTTGCAAAAATTTCTAAAAGAAAATGCAAATTCAGTTCAGAACCAAAATCTCCCAGGGTGTACCATAAAGAACTCTCCTTAACAAAAGCTTAAGAGCAAGGGAAAAAGAAGTTATGTACTTACCATAATGTTCCATCTGTGTTGTCCTTTTTCATTCTACCTCAACTACTGGGTTGAAATCTGACCCCTAGATCTGACTCGGCCACTTTTTCCAACTTGTGGAACACTGTTTGCTGCTTTTTTAAGTCTATATAACACTTAATAAATACAGATAGAGAACAGTATCTGGAGCTCAAATGAAGGAACATTGGTTCATTTAGCCTCTTCTAATCCTTCCAGACGTAAAAAAGGTATGGGGTTGGAGGGAGGGAAGTTGAGGAAGAAGGAAAATGAACAACACAGATGGAACGTTATGGTGAGCACATAATTTATATGATGTTGCCATTTTCTCCCATCACTGCTACTCCCTTCACACCCTAAACTGGCTAGAACTCCACAACCACCTAAAATACCTACACCTTACAACAGCCCACAAACTCATCTTTAAACCAACAGAATGCCCCTCTGTTACCAAATCTCTAACACCCTACACACCTAGCCGCACCCTCAGATCCAAAGGCCAAAACCTCCTACATGTACACAAACCGCTACACCCACCTGGCCAACTATTACTATCCTACACCATAGCCAAACTGTGGAATGCTCTCCCCACACCACTACGTAACACACCAAACCATAAGAACTTCAAATCCATGCTTCTCTCCCATCTGGCCTCCAAATGGGAATGTCTTCCACATGCTCCCACCTAAAACACCCACACCACTAACTCCACACCTAAATCATTTTTCTTTGTCAAATTTAACAAAATGTCATAGGTCTTTCTCTGTACATCTTTCCAAAAATTACTTCTTTTTCATGCCATCCTCTGACCTATCTTAAACATATTCTCAAACTGACACCCTCTTAATTGCAAAGCAGTGTATGCATTATTGTAAAACTGTTATTCCTGTACATACTAATATTGACATACAATACTCACATTATCTCTTACTAATGTGGCAACTTTATTCTGCCTTTTACAAGTTTGACAAATTTCTGTACTTTATATTTTGTAATGTTGCAAATTTCTGTATTTTATATTTTGTAATGTTCCAAATCTCTTTAATACTATGTACCAGAGCTTTTCTCCTTGGGTCTCCACTGAAAATGGGCCACAAGCCCAGCTGGACTAACCTGGTTAACAAACAATAATACATAAAAATTAAATAATAAATACATTTTCATTTATTCCTCAACTGTTGGGACACAGTCCCCATCTACCTAAATCCCAGAAAGACTCTAAGGGAGGATATTCCTGAGCACTGCTGAGCCGAAGGCTGCTCTTCTCCTAGAGAACCGATCCAATTTGTAATGGGCAATAAAGGTATGAGGGTTAGCCCAAGTTGCAGCTGCATAAATATCATCCAAGGAACATTAGGATAAAAATACTGAAGACGTTACCACAGACCTGGTAGAATGAGCTTTTAGAGGTCTGGCAAAGACAAACCCATGTTTTTGTTAATAAGTGAAATACAATCAGTTAACCATTTGGCTAAGGTTACCAAATTTTAAATCAGAAAAAAAGAAAATAATTTATCTAATTTCCTGAAAATTTTGTACAATTCAGGGAAAAACTTAACTGTCTGTGAACATCCAACAGGTGCAACATATACCCTCCTTTGCTTGAAAATTTTGGAAAGAAAACTAGAAGGTTAATAGCTTGATTAATACTGGATTCTGACACTACCTTAGAAAGGCTGGGTTAGTTTGTAAGGATACCCTGTTCTTATGAAAAATCAAATAAGGAGGTTTAGAAGACAGGGCTTGAAATTCTGAGACTCTTCTAGCAGATGTAATGGCCACTAAAAAGATAGTCTTTCAGGCTAAAAATTTCAGTTCACACTTGGCTGATGTTTCAAAGAGGAGACTGAGTCAAAGATTGTAAAACCAAATTCAAATCCCATGGGGAAGTGGGATCCTTAAAAGGGAGTCTAAGAAGAAAGGTACCCCTTATAAATACCTTACAATGTGTGGAAGAAGCTAAAGATGAATTGTTTACTCCAATGTGAAAATTAGAAATGGATGCTAGTTGTACTTTTACAGTTGAAGAACAAGCACACTCATTACAAATTGTAGCTAAAAACTCAAGAACTTTAGGTACTAGTACTGAAAAAAGGACAGTGTCTTTCTGCTGTGCCCAAATAATAAATCTTTTCCATTTACTTCTGTAACTTTTTCCTAGCTGAAGCTTTGTAGGAGGATAAAAGAATGTGGCTGACAGGGGGGGACAGCCTGGGCTGTCTTGCTATCAATGGAAGTGGAGAAACCATGTGGTAAGTTTAAGGCCTAATATGTCCCGGTGCATCATGTCTGTCAGATAAGACAGGAGGTCTAGAAATGGATCCAGAATCCATGGTGGGTAAAGCAGACAAGGCCAAAGAAAATGGAACCAAATCTGATGAGGCCAATAAGGAGCAATGAGGATGACTGTTCTCATCAACAGAGATGCTTTCTGAAGGAATTTGGGGATTAGAGGTACTTGGGGAAATGGATAGATGAGGCTGGGGGCCAATCATGGAGAAGAGTATCCCTTGGTGATTCCCCCTGTGAGGAGACCAGGTCAAAGAACCTGCTTCACTTGTTGTTGAGGCGAAATGCAAAGAGATCGCACCATGGTTAGGCCCCATCAATGGAATATCTTTTGCACCACTTTCCTATTGAGTAACCACATGTGAGGCATTAGAATGCACCTGCTTAATTTGTTTGCTAACATCTCGGAATTCCTTGGAATGTGCATTACTATCAGAAATTGACTGGAAGAGATTGCCCATTCCCACACTCTCAAAGCTTCTCGACACAGGGATACGATTTGGTTCATCCTTGTTTGTTGATATACCAGATCACTGACATACTGTACATCTAAACTGCAATTGTCCCAGAAGAAAGATTGCCTTGGAAAGCATACAGCTCTAGAAGGACTGATCTCATTTCTAAGACATTAATATGCATACCGGCCTCCTTGGGAGTCCATGTGCCTTGGACTGTCTTTCCCAAGAAGCACCCCCCCCACACACACACTGGATCTGGGAAGTGTCTATTGTAACTACAGCCTTGGGCTAGAGTAAATCCACCAAAGGAGATAATTTTTGCATGCCTGAGTTATCTTGATTTGGGTGGATAAAAGTTGATGAGTCTCTAGGGTCCACTGAAAAGTTCTCATGTGGAAGCTTGCTAATGGAACCACAACTACTGTAGCAGACATTGATCCCAATGCTTCAAGTACCAATTGAGCTGAGAAAGAGGAATTTTGAATGTATTTTTGACCTGGAATTGTATGGTTTGTAGCCCTGGTAAAGTTAGGGAGGCTGTTAAGGATACTGTGTCAAATAAAGGAACAATAAACTCTAATATTTGAGTTGGTTCTAGTTGAGATTTGTTGTAATTTACAGTAATCCCCAAATGAGAGCATAACTGGAGTACATAACCTCTTGCTTTGATCTGATGATGCCTGGTTGGAGTGGTTATAAGACAGTCGTCCAAGTAAGGAAACACCTGTCTCTGCAGTCTCAAGTTAGCTGCCACTACTGCCATGCATTTGGTGAACACTCTGGGGGCTGTGGTGAGACCAAAAGGTTAGACCTCTGAATTCATAATGACTGTTGCCCAGCAAGAAGCATAGGTATCTTGTGGACTGTCTGTTCATTTTAATATGCTAGTATGCATCCTGATGATCTATTGAGCACATCCTGTCATCCTTGTGTAGAAAGGGCAAAATATGGAACTTTGTGTACTGAACTGACTTGTTCAGATTACTGAGATCCATAATTGGTCTCCAGTCCCGTTTTCTTTGGCACTAAAAAGAATCTTGAGTAAGTTCTGAATGCTTTCTGGTCTGGGGGAACCTCTTACATGACTTTTTCTATAAGCTCTTTTATTTCTAGTGCTGCTGCTTTCCTCTGACTGGGTGGAATATCGGGAATTTTCTTTACCGTTGGGGGGAGGGTATTACATAACATCTGGAAATAATCCTCTGCACCCATGAATCTTTTGTAATCTCTAGCCAGGCTCTCTGGTGCAGGAATAAATGACCACCGACTGCCTCCAAAGGTGGACAATCAGGCCTCCTTTCAAGAGTGCTTGGAGGATCTGTCAGAAAAAGTGTCTCTGGACCCTTGGTATTGCAGGCCTCCTCTGTCGTGCGTGTGGCATCTTCTGTTAGAGTTTTCCCCTCTGCCACTGAGGGAACTATCTCCATGTGCATCTTGCAAGGGACCCGAGTCTTTCTGAACCACATTTTTCATCCACCTTGTTGATTCCTAGAAAAAGTCCTTTGAGGAGTCGAAAAATGTAAGCCCACAGCAGACAGGGTCTTACCATCCTGCTCATACCTGGATAATGTGTCTTTAACTTTGGGGCCAAATAAAGAACTTCTGTCAAAGGAGCACTGATGAAAGAAGACTTGAAGGGCTCTGTAAAACCACACAGGCACATTGAGGCATGCCTCCTAACGGAAATGCCTGAATACGCCACCCTTGAGGTACCTTCAGCTGTATGTGAGATGAGCTTCACAGACAAATTTGAAATGGACTGTAAGGCAGTCAACTCTGAAGCAATCAAGGTCTCTGCCACAGAAGTAATGGTCCAAGAGAGGGATTTGGTGAGTTCTTTAATCAAATACCTCTGGAGTTTGGTGAAGTGTGCCAAATAATTCAGCAACCGGAATGCAAATGTCACTGAAGTATATGCTTCCCAAATCTGCCCAGTGCCCTATAGTGCCTGTTAGGGGGATGAATAGAGGAAGTTTGTTCTGCAAGTTCCCTTCTTGTGACCACCACTATGACCATGGCATCAACTGGTGCTTCTTTGTTCCAAAATATTCTATCCTTGGGTGGTGCCAATATCTTGCCTGGTCTCTTTGGGTCAGGTCAATGGAATCAGATTCCTTCCACGCCTGTCTAGAAATCAATGAGCTCATCGATGGGTGGAGTCACAGATGGGCCAGCCCCAAAAGCATCCAGGAATACTGATTCCACTCAGGAAGGGTTGTCAGTTGACCAACCACCTATTTACTTGAGGATCTCTAAAGTGTCTCCAAATTAGATGTCATCAGGTGGTGATCTTGTGGACCCTTTCCCCTCATCAAAATAAGTATTCTCAATGACAGACTCTTGAGGAAAGTCTAAGTGCCTTCTTTTGCACTTTCTCTTCCTAGGGACTTCTTCGGTGGGATATTCTGGAGAACTATCTGAAGACATAAATATACCCTGAGGGGTATCCTGGAGACTTGATCTGACTGTCCCTGTGGAGCAGGAAGTTTTGGCTCAAAACACAAAGACAACTGATTTTGGGAAGTTGGAGCCAAGGAGGGTGGATATGTCCTTTCTCTTGGAGCAGAGAAAACTTTCTCCATTACTTTGAAAGCAGAATGCCTTGGAGAGAAAGAAACAGACGGCTCTAAGGAGACATACCTCTGAACTATTGCCACCTTCTGACCCGAAGGCAAACTACTAGAAGTAGGGGTAGGAGATGAACTGTCCAGAGCCAAGGCTCTAACATGCAGAGACAGGTCCGAGAGTCAGTCAGCCCAGAGATGCTCAGAGCGGTGCACTATGATATGGCATTGGAATAGAAGATACAAGTATCTTTGGATCCAATATGGATGGCTCTGGGATTCTCAGATCCAACTGGTCTGAAACCAAAGGTCAGATCAGAGAAGGAGACAAAATAGATGAGGTAGTACTGATGAAGGTCTCCAGACCTGATAGGGTAGGAGCCAAGAGAACCCCAATTTGAATTTGCGTTGAGAGAAATTTCCTATCCACATCTGCTTCAGTCAGACTTCTGGAGGACTGAGAAGAGGGAGCAATAGATGAGGTCCTACAGTGGTGATATCTTTACAGAAAAGGAGATGGGAGAGGGGAAGATATCAGACCCAGAGTCAGAGGAGTCCAGACCTGAGGTGCTCCATCCTTGTGCTTTTTTGGATTCAAGAGGGTCAGATCCAGTGTCATAGATTTTGGATCTGAAGTAGATGGACCAGAGGATTTGGTCTTTGGATCCAACGGGATTAGAGCTGATGATTTAGATATTTTTATATTTGGTGCTGAGCTTGGAGTAGGGCTTGAAGCAGAAGAAGCCTAAGGGTCTGAAAAATGTCTTTTTGGCCACTTTTTATCAACCTTCTTAATTGAAGTTGAGTCGCAGAAGCTGTAGCACAGGATGTTGAGGGTAGTAATCCTCTCAAAATCAGTTTATTCCTCTGGTCAGTAAGGGCCTCGTAAAGGCCTTATATATACATATATATATATATATATATATATATATATATATATATATATATGGTTCCCCTTCAAACCATATATATATATATATATATATACATGGTTCCCCTTCAAACCATCGAACATTGAAAACATCGAAGTTCAGATCATCGAGACCAGAACATCAAGTTTGAAAACGTCAAAGGTTTGAAGGGAAAGAAAAAGGTAAGTGTAGGTGGGAGAATGTTTGTGTTTTTGCATACTGTTTGTGTCTATGTGCCATCTGTATATATGTATATATATATATATATATATATATATATATATATATAAAATCTCACATAGAGAATCCAAATGGGCCAGGCCTAAACTGTAAATACACAGATCGTGTGCATCCAATAATGGAATCTTATGGCCACAGGCCTTGAATTTTTTAAAACCCGAGGGTTTCTCAGTCATATCTATCAAACAACACCAGGTTAGTATGAGAAAAGGAAGAAGACTTTTTTATTTTTTATTTATTTATTTTTTATATTTCTAGATAGCTTGAAAAATTAAAAAATAAATATTATCAGCAATGGTAATTTAAAGAACAACTTCAATGGTATAAGGGAAAGGGAAAGAAAAAGAAAGGGAAATACCAACTATGGTATTAAGAGAATACACTAAAAAGTGTAGTAAGGTCAAGACAGGATTTGATTCAATAAAAAAATGATTATATATATATATATATATAAATTTTACTTATATTTACAATAAACTAGCTATAGCTCGAACAAGAGCTAACAGTGACCACATCTGTATACAAAGGTGGCAAATGAGATTTGAGATATAGTGGGCAGTGCATTATGGGTAAGGGAGGAGATTGAGTTTCAGTGTTCCATGAGCTGGAAAGTGCAGCTGAGTTGCATCTGAAGCCAACAGTTGAGGAATGAATGAAAATGACAACATGAGATTAATATAGTATTACATCACAAAAAAAAGAAATACTGAGAATGGAAACAATTGGGGAACAACTAAGTAAATTAAATGAACAAAGAAACATTTTCAACCGTGACCTGGAGGTACACAGAAACATTAAAATAAGATGCTAAAAGAAGACTAGTGTTTTAATAAAAACAAAGTAAGTATAGAATGCAACCACTGCTACTTAATTACTTCTGTTATGCAAGCCTCAAGGGAAATAATTCAGTAAAATAACTGCACAAATTTGCCCTTTGATAAAACTATCAAAAAAATAAACCAACATCAGCTCTTGGAACATCTTATCACTGAATTAACAGCTTTTTTACTTTGTCATGCTTAACTGTAGTGATTAACAGTCTATTCCCAGCAATCCATCATCTTATCTTATGCAGGAACTTCTGTTATACAAAGTTTTTGTGGAATTATAAGCTACTACTTACATAAAGGAAACAGGCATGGTAAGATAGCAAAACTTCAAGCAGAAAGTACTACAAAAACTTAACACCAGAAGCTTCAAGACCAGATGGCAATCTTCCTAGCAGTCTGCTAACACTGAGGGCCTACAGTGCTCCACACAATAAACAGAAAACACAATAAATGATTTAGAAAATCAGTGGAAAAGCAAAAGGTATCAACTTTAAATTCTGAGGTTCTTACTTGCAAGTCCTGAAAGAGCAAGAATCAATATGTGAAGGTGGGGACTTGCATACAAGTCTGACATCACTATTTCTCAAGAGTATTACCTTTTATCCAAGACATGACAAGTTCAAAATGCAGTGCACACAAGTAGCAGGGCTGTGAAACCTGAAGTCCCCCATTCAGAGATACTGTAGGGTATAGGAGGTTTGTAAGAACCACTTTTTTGCAATTACATGACTGGTAATTACAGGTCTCCCACTTACAATATGAAGCTAAAAATAACCAAAGGATATCTGCATGGGATGCATTAAACCCTTATAGATAATCCAGGAAAAAAGAATGAAATCACCACTACAAGATAACACCCTTCCAATTCTAAAACGGTCTGATAAGATTATTCCGAAAAGTTAAAAACAATATTCCTTGCCATGTAGTCTTGAAGTTATTGCATTAAAATGACAGACTTTAACTTGGAAGACGAGACAGTTGGGGTAACACTAAAAATGACAGGGGCATCTCTAAGACTTGAATTAGACTGCAGCCACACACTGTCTCAAAAAAGATGGGAGTTAGTGCATGTTGTGATGCCACCATACAGAAACTAATTTAAAATGTGATGTCTCCACTTTTTTCAGACTAAGATATTTGTAAGTTATATTTCAGCTTTGTAGAACCTGCAATAAAAACTGCATTGCAAATATGTCTTAGTAGTAACAAGGACATTAAATTTGTTACTTTATGTAATAAAGAAGAAACATGTTTCAAGCCTTTTACTTTATTCTGCTAGAATATAAAAGACGCCTCAGGAAAGAATTAATTGTTTGCTTGTAAGTGTTGGAAAAGCCATAATATAGCTCAGTCAAGAAACCCTACGTTAATGTTATGTAAGAGATTGCAGATGGGCAAGAACAGCAATGTGTGAAATTCTGTGTTTACTTCTGCTGTTTCTTTTGTATGCAAAGAAAAAAAAAGTTAAGTACCTCTTGTTCCTGGGAAGGAAAGATAATTAGCTAAATTATTTATGCTGTTTAGAAAGTTTGATACAGCCCTGCTTTACAGCTCACTGTGGAAACATCTACGTAAGTTTGCTGTTCTGCATCTGCCTGTACAGTATTCTGCTAACTTAGCAAAGGTAAGGGCTCATATGGTGTGGGTATGTGTGTTTGTGTGTGTGTGTGTGTGTGTGTGTGTGTGTGTGTGTGTGTGTGTGTGTGTGTGTGTATTTGACAGAAAGTAACACTTTTTTGGAAGGCGATTACTGTGAATGCAGGACACTGAAAACACTGATGTGCAGAGGCAGGGTAGTAAGAAAGTGGTCGGAGTAACAGGCCACAGACTCAGCTCAGTAATGGGTCAGTGTGAAATCCTAGTCAGGCTGTATGTTGTTGGAAGCCCATATTCTGGGGAGCAGGGCATACTCCCTCTAAGCTCTTGAGGCCATGTTACATTTTTTAAACTGATCAGTCAGTTAAATTTCTATGCAGTTTTTCTACTTTAACCTGTTGGGTCTACTGGTGTGGTCCGAGTGACCATCCCTCTGGTGGTCATTACACTCATTTCTCGGTAGTGGCTGCAGCCCTGCTCCTCTCACAATAGGCATGATATCTGACTGGTAGTGGTGGGACTCAGCCCCCATCACTGCCAGACCAGTCACCACATATGCAATTAAGAATTCACAGGTATGGAGTTTACCCCTCATTTCAGATTTCCTGCTTGGCTTAGACTTACGGGTGGATGAAAAACATTTGTCTAAGCTAATGTGCTGACAGGCTTTCTGCTAGGAGATTTTAAGTAGAGTTGCTGCTACTGAGATTTGTCTGCATACATCAACTGGACATAAGCTGATTTAAGTATATTTCCTTCATTTTATTGTGGTTGTTATAACTTGGGGACTGATTTCTCAGATCTAGCTCTGTTGAAACTGTCTTGTGTGTGTGTCTGAAGCTCTGCACTAGTTGTTAAACTGCACTGAAATTCCTTTAAGTGTTAATTAGCTTGGGGGGTTTTCTGATAACTTTAAAACCTGTGTTGGTTACATCTCTGGTAATCATTTTAAGTAGAGTTGCTGCTACTGAGATTTGTCTGCATACATCAACTGGACATAAGCTGATTTAAGTATATTTCCTTCATTTTATTGTGGTTGTTATAACTTGGGGACTGATTTCTCAGATCTAGCTCTGTTGAAACTGTCTTGTGTGTGTGTCTGAAGCTCTGCACTAGTTGTTAAACTGCACTGAAATTCCTTTAAGTGTTAATTAGCTTGGGGGTTTTCTGATAACTTTAAAACCTGTGTTGGTTACATCTCTGGTAATCATTTTAAGTAGAGTTGCTGCTACTGAGATTTGTCTGCATACATCAACTGGACATAAGCTGATTTAAGTATATTTCCTTCATTTTATTGTGGTTGTTATAACTTGGGGACTGATTTCTCAGATCTAGCTCTGTTGAAACTGTCTTGTGTGTGTGTCTGAAGCTCTGCACTAGTTGTTAAACTGCACTGAAATTCCTTTAAGTGTTAATTAGCTTGGGGGTTTTCTGATAACTTTAAAACCTGTGTTGGTTACATCTCTGGTAATCATTTTAAGTAGAGTTGCTGCTACTGAGATTTGTCTGCATACATCAACTGGACATAAGCTGATTTAAGTATATTTCCTTCATTTTATTGTGGTTGTTATAACTTGGGGACTGATTTCTCAGATCTAGCTCTGTTGAAACTGTCTTGTGTGTGTGTCTGAAGCTCTGCACTAGTTGTTAAACTGCACTGAAATTCCTTTAAGTGTTAATTAGCTTGGGGGTTTTCTGATAACTTTAAAACCTGTGTTGGTTACATCTCTGGTAATCATTTTAAGTAGAGTTGCTGCTACTGAGATTTGTCTGCATACATCAACTGGACATAAGCTGATTTAAGTATATTTCCTTCATTTTATTGTGGTTGTTATAACTTGGGGACTGATTTCTCAGATCTAGCTCTGTTGAAACTGTCTTGTGTGTGTGTCTGAAGCTCTGCACTAGTTGTTAAACTGCACTGAAATTCCTTTAAGTGTTAATTAGCTTGGGGGTTTTCTGATAACTTTAAAACCTGTGTTGGTTACATCTCTGGTAATCATTTTAAGTAGAGTTGCTGCTACTGAGATTTGTCTGCATACATCAACTGGACATAAGCTGATTTAAGTATATTTCCTTCATTTTATTGTGGTTGTTATAACTTGGGGACTGATTTCTCAGATCTAGCTCTGTTGAAACTGTCTTGTGTGTGTGTCTGAAGCTCTGCACTAGTTGTTAAACTGCACTGAAATTCCTTTAAGTGTTAATTAGCTTGGGGGTTTTCTGATAACTTTAAAACCTGTGTTGGTTACATCTCTGGTAATCATTTTAAGTAGAGTTGCTGCTACTGAGATTTGTCTGCATACATCAACTGGACATAAGCTGATTTAAGTATATTTCCTTCATTTTATTGTGGTTGTTATAACTTGGGGACTGATTTCTCAGATCTAGCTCTGTTGAAACTGTCTTGTGTGTGTGTCTGAAGCTCTGCACTAGTTGTTAAACTGCACTGAAATTCCTTTAAGTGTTAATTAGCTTGGGGGTTTTCTGATAACTTTAAAACCTGTGTTGGTTACATCTCTGGTAATCATTTTAAGTAGAGTTGCTGCTACTGAGATTTGTCTGCATACATCAACTGGACATAAGCTGATTTAAGTATATTTCCTTCATTTTATTGTGGTTGTTATAACTTGGGGACTGATTTCTCAGATCTAGCTCTGTTGAAACTGTCTTGTGTGTGTGTCTGAAGCTCTGCACTAGTTGTTAAACTGCACTGAAATTCCTTTAAGTGTTAATTAGCTTGGGGGTTTTCTGATAACTTTAAAACCTGTGTTGGTTACATCTCTGGTAATCATTTTAAGTAGAGTTGCTGCTACTGAGATTTGTCTGCATACATCAACTGGACATAAGCTGATTTAAGTATATTTCCTTCATTTTATTGTGGTTGTTATAACTTGGGGACTGATTTCTCAGATCTAGCTCTGTTGAAACTGTCTTGTGTGTGTGTCTGAAGCTCTGCACTAGTTGTTAAACTGCACTGAAATTCCTTTAAGTGTTAATTAGCTTGGGGGTTTTCTGATAACTTTAAAACCTGTGTTGGTTACATCTCTGGTAATCATTTTAAGTAGAGTTGCTGCTACTGAGATTTGTCTGCATACATCAACTGGACATAAGCTGATTTAAGTATATTTCCTTCATTTTATTGTGGTTGTTATAACTTGGGGACTGATTTCTCAGATCTAGCTCTGTTGAAACTGTCTTGTGTGTGTGTCTGAAGCTCTGCACTAGTTGTTAAACTGCACTGAAATTCCTTTAAGTGTTAATTAGCTTGGGGGTTTTCTGATAACTTTAAAACCTGTGTTGGTTACATCTCTGGTAATCATTTTAAGTAGAGTTGCTGCTACTGAGATTTGTCTGCATACATCAACTGGACATAAGCTGATTTAAGTATATTTCCTTCATTTTATTGTGGTTGTTATAACTTGGGGACTGATTTCTCAGATCTAGCTCTGTTGAAACTGTCTTGTGTGTGTGTCTGAAGCTCTGCACTAGTTGTTAAACTGCACTGAAATTCCTTTAAGTGTTAATTAGCTTGGGGTTTTCTGATAACTTTAAAACCTGTGTTGGTTACATCTCTGGTAATCATTTTAAGTAGAGTTGCTGCTACTGAGATTTGTCTGCATACATCAACTGGACATAAGCTGATTTAAGTATATTTCCTTCATTTTATTGTGGTTGTTATAACTTGGGGACTGATTTCTCAGATCTAGCTCTGTTGAAACTGTCTTGTGTGTGTGTCTGAAGCTCTGCACTAGTTGTTAAACTGCACTGAAATTCCTTTAAGTGTTAATTAGCTTGGGGGGTTTTCTGATAACTTTAAAACCTGTGTTGGTTACATCTCTGGTAATCATTTTAAGTAGAGTTGCTGCTACTGAGATTTGTCTGCATACATCAACTGGACATAAGCTGATTTAAGTATATTTCCTTCATTTTATTGTGGTTGTTATAACTTGGGGACTGATTTCTCAGATCTAGCTCTGTTGAAACTGTCTTGTGTGTGTGTCTGAAGCTCTGCACTAGTTGTTAAACTGCACTGAAATTCCTTTAAGTGTTAATTAGCTTGGGGGTTTTCTGATAACTTTAAAACCTGTGTTGGTTACATCTCTGGTAATCATTTTAAGTAGAGTTGCTGCTACTGAGATTTGTCTGCATACATCAACTGGACATAAGCTGATTTAAGTATATTTCCTTCATTTTATTGTGGTTGTTATAACTTGGGGACTGATTTCTCAGATCTAGCTCTGTTGAAACTGTCTTGTGTGTGTGTCTGAAGCTCTGCACTAGTTGTTAAACTGCACTGAAATTCCTTTAAGTGTTAATTAGCTTGGGGTTTTCTGATAACTTTAAAACCTGTGTTGGTTACATCTCTGGTAATCATTTTAAGTAGAGTTGCTGCTACTGAGATTTGTCTGCATACATCAACTGGACATAAGCTGATTTAAGTATATTTCCTTCATTTTATTGTGGTTGTTATAACTTGGGGACTGATTTCTCAGATCTAGCTCTGTTGAAACTGTCTTGTGTGTGTGTCTGAAGCTCTGCACTAGTTGTTAAACTGCACTGAAATTCCTTTAAGTGTTAATTAGCTTGGGGGTTTTCTGATAACTTTAAAACCTGTGTTGGTTACATCTCTGGTAATCATTTTAAGTAGAGTTGCTGCTACTGAGATTTGTCTGCATACATCAACTGGACATAAGCTGATTTAAGTATATTTCCTTCATTTTATTGTGGTTGTTATAACTTGGGGACTGATTTCTCAGATCTAGCTCTGTTGAAACTGTCTTGTGTGTGTGTCTGAAGCTCTGCACTAGTTGTTAAACTGCACTGAAATTCCTTTAAGTGTTAATTAGCTTGGGGTTTTCTGATAACTTTAAAACCTGTGTTGGTTACATCTCTGGTAATCATTTTAAGTAGAGTTGCTGCTACTGAGATTTGTCTGCATACATCAACTGGACATAAGCTGATTTAAGTATATTTCCTTCATTTTATTGTGGTTGTTATAACTTGGGGACTGATTTCTCAGATCTAGCTCTGTTGAAACTGTCTTCCCCACCCCCTCTCCCTGTTCTTGGATGTAGTTTAAATTTGGTGGCTTTTGCAGTGCCAGCCCACTGTAGATTTGATCTAGGACACTCCCCAGTCCCTTCTCTTTACCGCATTCTCTCTAATAAACCCTTTCTGCACTTGCTTTTAGTCCTTTTAATTTAATTACATTTTTTCATACTGTGTGTGGACTAATATTGCTACATACTCAAGTGTGCCAGCTTGCACTGCATGTGAATTGTTTTTATAGCATTTACTGTCTGTTTTTTTCCTTGTCAATCTCTTGTTTTCCTGCCTTACTGAACTAGAGTAGTCCAGTTTCAGAGTTGCTGATCCCTGGGCTTTGTTTTTAGTTCCTGTTACTGATCCATTGCCTTATTAGGAAGGAGGAAGTTTCTTTGCTTACCAGTGGGAGTGGGAAGCACTGAGCGGCCTTTTTGTCCGATTTGGTGAAGTTTCAGCCAGAAACTAGTAGTCCATTGGTCGTTTTGGGCCAATTCCTAGCTCCTTTCAGCCCCTGCTATAAAACACGCTAAACACGCGTTTTCCAGCTTGTACCAACTCAGCACAGATCCTCGTGGTGGCCTGCAGAGTGATCCAAGCAGCAGAGAGCTAAAGAGTGACTTTCTACCAGATATAAGTATTTTGTGGCTTTCCCACTGTTATTAAGCTAGCGACTGCATTTAGCCTGTTTTACTGCTACTTTAAGTGATTTCTGCATTTTACACTGTTTATTGCACTTTAAGTTACTAATTGTTGCAAATTGTTTCTGTAGGCTACACACTAAAGTCGCTAGCCGATTTACAGCATTTATAGCATTTACTGTCTGTTTTTTCCTTGTCTCTGTAATAAAACAAAAAATCTCTTGTTTTCCGCCTTACTGAACTAGAGTAGTCCAGTTTCAGAGTTGCTGATCCCTGGGCTTTGTTTTTAGTTCCTGTCACTGATCCATTGCCTTATTAGGGAGGAGGGAAGTTTCTTTGCTTACCAGTGGGAGTGGGAAGCACTGAGCAACCTTTCTGTCCGATTTGGTGAAGTTTCAGCCGAAACTAGTAGTCCATTGGTCATTTTGGGCCAATTCTAGCTCCTTTCAGCCCCTGCTATAAAACACGCTAAACAGCGTTTTCCAGCTTGTACCAACTCAGCACAGATCCTCGTGGTGGCCTGCAGAGTGATCCAAGCAGCAGAGAGCTAAAAGAGTGACTTTCTACCAGATATAAGTATTTTTGTGGCTTTCCCACTGTTATTAAGCTAGCGACTGCATTTCGCCTGTTGTACTGCTACTTTAAGTGTTTTCTGCATTTTACACTTTTTATTGCACTTTAAGTTACTAATTGTTGCAAATTGTTTCTGTAGGCTACACACTAAAGTGCGCTAGCTGATTTACAGCATTTATAGCATTTACTGTCTGTTTTTTTTTCCTTGTCTCTGTAATAAAACAAAAAAAATCTCTTGTTTTCCCGCCTTACTGAACTAGAGTAGTCCAGTTTCAGAGTTGCTGATCCCTGGGCTTTGTTTTTAGTTCCTGTTACTGATCCATTGCCTTATTAGGGAGGAGGGAAGTTTCTTTGCTTACCAGTGGGAGTGGGAAGCACTGAGCAGCCTTTCTGTCCGATTTGGTGAAGTTTCAGCCAGAAACTAGTAGTCCATTGGTCGTTTTGGGCCAATTCCTAGCTCCTTTCAGCCCCTGCTATAAAACACGCTAACCAAGCGTTTTTCCAGCTTGTACCAACTCAGCACAGATCCTCGTGGTGGCCTGCAGAGTGATCCAAGCAGCAGAGAGCTAAAAGAGTGACTTTCTACCAGATATAAGTATTTTTGTGGCTTTCCCACTGTTATTTAAGCTAGCGACTGCATTTTGCCTGTTTACTGCTACTTTAAGTGATTTCTGCATTTTACACTGTTTATTGCACTTTAAGTTACTAATTGTTGCAAATTGTTTCTGTAGGCTACACACTAAAGTCGCTAGCCGATTTACAGCATTTATAGCATTTACTGTCTGTTTTTTCCTTGTCTCTGTAATAAAACAAAAAAATCTCTTGTTTTCCTGCCTTACTGAACTAGAGTAGTCCAGTTTCAGAGTTGCTGATCCCTGGGCTTTGTTTTTAGTTCCTGTTACTGATTCATTGCCTTATTAGGGAGGAGGGAAGTTTCTTTGCTTACCAGTGGGAGTGGGAAGCACTGAGCAGCCTTTCTGTCCGATTTGGTGAAGTTTCAGCCAGAAACTAGTAGTCCATTGGTTGTTTTGGGCCAATTCCTAGCTCCTTTCAGCCCCTGCTATAAAACACGCTAAACAGGAGTATTCCAGCTTGTACCAACTCAGCACAGATCCTCGTGGTGGCCTGCAGGGTGAATCAAGCAGCAGAGAGCTAAAAGAGTGACTTTCTACCAGATATAAGTATTTTGTGTGGCTTTCCCACTGTTATTTAAGCTAGCAACTGCATTTGGCCTGTTTTATTGCTACTTTAAGTGATTTCTGCATTTTACACTGTTTATTGCACTTTAAGTTACTAATTGTTGCAAATTGTTTCTGTAGCCTACACACTAAAGTCGCTAGCCGATTTACAGCAATTACTGTCTGTTTTTTCCTTGTCTCTGTAATAAAACAAAAAATCTCTTGTTTTCCCGCCTTACTGAACTAGAGTAGTCCAGTTTCAGAGTTGCTGATCCCTGGGCTTTGTTTTTAGTTCCTGTTACTGATCCATTGCCTTATTAGGAAGGAGGGAAGTTTCTTTGCTTACCAGTGGGAGTGGGAAGCACTGGCGCCTTTTGTCTGATTTGGTGAAGTTTCAGCCAGAAACTAGTAGTCCATTGGTCGTTTTGGGCCAATTCCTAGCTCCCTTCAGCCCCCTGCTATAAAACACGCTAAACGCGTGTAAGCCTTGATTTAGCGGAGTTACCACTGTTGCACACAAGAGCAGCGGCGGTTAAACAAGGTTAAACTATTTGGGCCATCTAAATTCCACTCTTCCAATTTTCCCTTAAAACTACCTTCCTCGAGCTGTACTGCTGATCTAACCAGCATATCCTATAACTGAAAAGTTCATCTCTACTTGATTCCCAAGTAGACTATTCTCTATCTGTAAAGCCTAGCACTTACTCCTACAGTACTTGCACCTTGATAAAGCACTCTTATTATAGATAGTACCCCACCAGCCTAAAACCCACTTCCCGGAGTCCTTTGAAAGTCTCTTTATCTACTACTTCTAGTATGTCGAGGGATCAGTTGCTAGTGTCCTCTCCAGCTCAACTGGTGAACCTGGGAATATTGAGGCAATGTTACAACTGCCTCATGTACACAGACAATCCTCTCCTTCTCCCACAAAACACAAATACATGCGAGAGATGCAACTATACGGCCAAACTGGAGGCTGAGCTCTCTCAACATAGGACTGGCAAGACCAGACAGGAGGAGAAGGTAACCACACACAATACATACCCAGTCACACATGGTACCATCACAACTTCAAATCATACACATACTCACACAAAGACATACTCGGAGGCTCTGATCAAAAATTTACCAAAACAGCAGAGGCCACCAAAGCAGACACCCAAACAACTACCACCTCACGACCCAACACATGCAACACATAGACCACACAGTCAGAGTGTCAAACAGTCACAGCCCTTAAGGCCAAACAAAATGCCAGACACACTTGTCATTGGTGATTCCATAGTCAGACACACTGGCGTCCGCTCACCAGACTGAGTAAAGAGAAGGTCACAGTAAGCTGCCTGTCAGGCGCTAGAATCCGCCACATAACGCAAGCACTCAGGTCTCTCAACAGCAGGTACAAGTGCGACTCAGTCATTGTCCACGCTGGTGTCAGCGACCTGAGGCGTACCTCCTTGGACTACATGAAAGGGACATCGAGGAGCTCTCTGATTATGTAGCCCAGGCAGGTATGACCCTGACCTTGAGCAGTATCCTACCTTCACCTAGAATGATGCCACAATACAGTGATAAGATGATCAGCTTTAATAATTGGCTTAAATTCTGGTGTCATTCAAAGGGGATCAATGTCTGTCTGCCTGGGATGACATGCTGGACAAGCCACGCTGCTTCGCAAGGGGCGGCTTGCACCTGTCACCCTGGGCTTCGGATATTGGCAAAGGCTCTTGCCACCCCATAGTGCCTTTTTAGGCAAGGCTCAAATTCTAAACCTACCACCCTAGAACACCAAAAGGAAAAAACTAAGGGTAATGCTGCTCAATGCCAGAAGTCTCAATCTCAAGATGCACGCTTTCGAGGCCCTTCTCAATATGGAGAACATCGATGTCTGTGCTGTGACAGAAACCTGGTTCAAGGCTCCTGAGAGCACCCCAGCACTAACAGGTTTCACCTCATATCATGCGTTCCGCCCCAAAATCCGGACAACACCAAGAAAGGAGGGTGTCCATATTCATAAAGGACACCCACACCTCAAGGTTGGTGGCAATGCATGATGCATCGGAGACCATCCAGGTGCAATTAACCATAGGCAAGACTGCTCTGCAATTTGTAGCATGTTACAGGCCACCCTCTCAAACTCAGGAACCTCACATGGCCTTCCTGAAAACATTGGAGGGATAAATGTATCTCCAAACACCATCATACTAGGTGACTTTAACTACCCTAATATAGACTGGGAACACTACTCAAGCCCGAACACTCTAACCCAAAGATTCCTGGAGTTCATAAACTCAAATGCCATGGAACAACTAGTCACCATCCCCACAAGAGGAGAAAACATACTTGATCTCATCATCACGAACATGGGATCAAAATGTTCAACACCGGAAGTATACCCCTCACTGGTGAGATCAGATCATAAACTAATCTCGCTGGAGGTCCTCATCCCGCCCCACCTGAAACAAAAAGACCACAGTGAAAAACTTCTCAAAAGCCGATTTCACACTTCTAAAACTAGTGTGGTCTCCTTTAAGGCCCCTGAGCCAGTGGTAAACATTACTCAAACCGCTGAATCACTTACAAATGCCTTCTACCAGCACCTACAGGACTGCATGGATCAGGCAATCCCAAACAAAACTAAGACTCTCTGTACCAAAGGCAAGCGTCCAGTCTGGTGGACCCCAGCCATAAACAAGCTCTACAACAAAAGGAGGAGGCTACTACAAGATAGAGCAAAATCCTTGAAAGGTAAGACACCTTTGATCATTATAAGTAAAAACTAAGAGCTCTCATAAAATCATCCAAGGCAAATTTTGAGAGAAAAATCGCCAAGGACTCTAAAGAGAATCATAAGGCCTTCTTTAGCTATGTTAGAAACCTAGGAGGAAACTCCCAGATATGCTCAGAATTAGTTCAAAATGATGTGAAAATTACTGAACCTACACACATTGCCAACATACTGGCTGACAGGTTCAGTGCAAACTTCTCCCCTCCCCAAAGGAGAGATATCTATTCCAGAGGATTGTAGCCCCCAAACATCTCCAACGCCCAGGTGAGAACTGCCCTCACTAAGGCAAAAACACAGCATCCATGGGACCGGATGGTGTCCCCGGCTGTGTGCTTCATGAACTCAATGAGGAATTAAACCCACAGTTAGGACAGCTGTTTAATCTTAGCCTCACCTCAGGATACGTACCCAAGGAGTGGCGCGGCGACTGTGGTCCCACTTCATAAGGGCGGTGCCTCCACAGACCCTGGAAATTACCGCCCATTAGCTTGACAAGCCTTATCTGCAAAGCCATGGAGAGGATCATAATGGAACTCATAAATAAAGACATAGGGAACTTGCAGACTTTGGATCCAACTCAGTTTGGCTTTGTCAAAGGCAGATCCTGCCTCTTAAACTTGGTTGACTTTTTCGAGACAGTCACCAAGGCCATTGATGAGGGAAAGGCAGTCCATACAGCCTACCTCGACCTGGCAAAGGCCTTGACACAATACCCCACTCAGGTATCATCGAAAAACTCATCAGCTTGAATGTAAACCCATACATCACAAGATGGGTTGCAAACTGGCTAAGTGACAGAACCCACAGGGTCAGAGTTGCTGGAGCCATGTCAGACTCAAAGCCTGTCACAAGTGGTGTCCCACAGGGCTCAGTCCTGGGTCCACTCTTGTTTGGCATCTACTTTTCTGAAGTACAAGCAAACACAGGAGGGTTATGGCTGACAAAGTTTGCAGATGACTGCAAACTGGGCCATAGTCGAAAACACATCTGACACAGATATCCTCCAGAAGGGCCTCACAGAAATGGATAACTGGTGCCAGAGCCATGGCCTGAAGTTAAACGCCAAAAATGCATAGTCATACCCTTTGGGAAAAACAAGGCTACCCCTAGCTACCATATAGGTGGGAATCCACTGAGCACAGAAAAGTCATCAGAGATCTGGGGACCCAGGTTGACAGTAGCCTTCGTTTGACACTCATGTTGCTAAAGTAGTTAGGAAAACCTTCTATATCACCCACCTGATCATGAAGGGATTCACATCTAGATCAAGGGAGGTCATCGTCCCCTGTACTCATCACTTATTAGACCTATGATTGAGTACAATGCCCGTTCGAATGTATCTGACCAGACACCTGCTGCAGCTTGAAAGGCCCCAAAGTTCCTCACCAAAAGGATAAAGGGTCTCAAAAATATGTCTTATGCTGCCCGACTGAAAGAACTCCAGCTCTATTCAGTCTCATACCGCTTGCTCAGAGGTGACCTGTGCCTGACATATAAGGCCATGTCAAACCCAGATTTGATGAATATGCTTGACCTCAAAAATCTAGATCCCTCAGAACCACAAGGGCGGAGACTTAAACCTTGACACGGTTATAAATAGAGCGTGCTGGAGGGACAGATTCATCACCCAGAGACTCCCTATGCTGTGGAACAAAATCCCGGTACATGTGAGGCAGAGCACCTCTCTGGTCTTGTTCAAGAGGAATCTTGACCAATGGATGGGAGATTGCAGATATACCCCAGGGATTACTTCAGCGTCACTGCTTGACAGAGGCACAGCAAAATGATAGGCATAGTTTTTATTCAAACTAAAGGGGTGGCGAAAGCCACATAACTATGGGCTAGGCTTATAAATGCCCTTGGGCAGATAGCCTAGTATGAACCTATGAACCTATGAACCTATGAACAAATGCTTTTCCACTAAACTTAAACAGCTACAAAAGAGCACTTTCTGCAAGATGAATCAAAGATTAAAGTATTCCACACTAGTATGACCACTCACAGATAATCAAAAGACAAAGATGGAAAAGAACTCTTAAAACGTATAGCCTACTAAACTGCCATTGAATAGGAGATACAGCATGAATGTTCAGCTCTTCTATTTACCTGGTTTGACTCGAAACATTATACTCCTAATACAGAAATTAAAAATCTGATAAAGAATCTAAGGATGACTATGAATTTGTCAGATCAGTCCCAACCATACAAGAACTGAAACAGACTCAACATTAATAATGAAAGGACCTTACGTAAACTACATCCGCAATAACTGGCTACAGCAAGGGATTATAAAAGCCATTTGATATGGCTAAATATTCTGTTAAGGAATAAAAGGAGGATTGTGGAACTGTTAAAATGGAGACTACTTCACAAATGGGACTGTTCTGGAGTAGAATTTCAGACATAACTGTCTCCCTGTGTTTATACATAATATGCATATTCCTTTTTATATCGGCAAGTGTGTCTGTCCCTCCACTGTCTGCTTAGACAACATGAGAATATAGAAAAATGTATACAAAATATAGGAGGCCCTCTAAATTCTACCGAATAGCCTTCAGAAATTATGTGGAAAACGCAGTTGTCTGTAGCAATATCCTACCAATGTGTTAATAAGGGCTGGAACTTTCATCCTTCTGGGTGAAGGTAAGAGGTGATCTGTGATTCCCCTTTAACATGATTTACCAAGATGTTTTGCCTTCCTACTAATGACTTTGAAAACAGGTGAGGATGATGAAGACAAATGCTTTTGTTTCTAGTACCAATGGCTTACTATCACCTGTTGCATCCAACAAAAAAGGGTTATTTTAGTCAATGGTGGTTGTGGTTGTCATTCCTGGTGAGAACAGGAATGGATCTACACCTGCCTGTCTGAAACAGCTGATGTTTGTCCTAAGTTTTTCCCTGCTAACTGGTTGTATATTTTTCCCTTGCTGCCAATTGTCAATTCCTCCTTTAGGTAGCTACTTGCCTAATATAAAATGAAGTAGATTTGGACCTGACAGACTAAATGCAACAGCATTGCACCTATCTATATTTTACTTACAGCATTGCGTTGTTTCACACTTTTGGCCTAGAATTAAGGAGTGTAACTCCCATGTTCTGCATGTCTCACTGCTTTCCTGAGGTCTTTCAAGTTGAAATGTTATCTTGTGATCAGGTTTGTTTGTGTAACTGCAGGACAAGTTATGGCTCTACTTAAACACTGTGGTAATTCACTAGTCAGTCAGTGTCATACTGATCCTTGCTAACACAGGTTCATACTTTACTCTGTCACTTTTGCTTGTCAGCGTGCTTACCTCAGGATCTCAGACAGTGTACCAACAGCTTCATGCCTACTGACAATCGTAGAGTTTTACCTCTTACTGATACTACTTGTGAGAGGTGCAAATATTTATTAAATTTGTAGTCAAACCTGTCACACACTATGCATCTCTATTAGCAGCACAACACCACACTGTACTGTAACCAAATGACAACAGATTCATTTTTGCAATGTTTAATAAAGTATCTAAGCCAGCAAGACCATGCTTGAATGCTCTGTCACACAACTTTATCTACTGTCACACATCATCACATACACTTTCAACTACAACTAAAGAGAGCTACCCTGGCTCTAAGCCTACTTCCATAAGAGCTACCAAGGCATAGCAGCACAGGACATGTATTAGCAATAACTGACTGAATAGTTGGAAATATTGATGCTCCACTCAACAGACCGTGACTCTAACATTGCTCAACAAGCCGTATCTTTGGCATCAGGATTACAAATGTTAACAGAGCCTTAAAGTAATTTCACCCCAAGCCTGGATTTGCACTATTTGTTGCCCAGTTTAAGATAAATGACACTAGACATTGTATCCCTGTGGGAGATTGGGAGAGATCTATATGTATGTGTTAAAAGCAGATAAGACACTTGTCTTGAGCATAATCTTGTCTTCTCATAGAATGATGCCTAGGTTTCAAACAAAAATACCTCACTGCAAAAGCCGGTTTATTAAATTATTCATAAGTAGGTACTAGGCTATCTGCCCAAAGGCATTTATAAGCCTAGCCGGAATGTGTTGGCTTTCACCACCCCCTTAGATTAGTTCCCTGTGCCTCTGTCCAGCAGAGCCATTGAAGTGATCCCTGGGGTAAACCTTCTGTTTCCCATCCACTCATCAAGGTTTCTCTTTAAGAGGGTTAGCGAGGAGCTCTGCCTAATGTAGATTGGAATCTTGTTCCAGAGCATGGGAAGTCTCTGGGACAGGAATCTATCCCTCCAGCACTTCCTATTTATTGTTGTGGTGAGGTTTAGATCACTGGAGTGTGTGGCTCGAGAGGATATGGTTTTCTTTAGGTGGAGCATGTCCATCAATTCTGGGTTGGACATGGCCTTGTATGTCAGGCAGAGATCACCTCTGAGTAGGCGGTATGCAACTGAGTACAGCTAGAGTTTCTTCAGTCGAGCTGCATAGGGCATCTGCTGAGGCCAGTGATCCTCTTGGTGAGGAACTTCTGTGGTCTTTCCAGTTGTTGCAGGTGTCTTGTAAGGTACATCCCAAATGGGGCACTGTACTCTATGATGGGTCTGATGAGTGATGCATAGAGAGGCCCAATAACCTCTTCAGATCTGGATGCAAACCCTTTTGTGATTAGGCCACATAGAAGGATTTTCTAATCACTTTGGCAATGTGATTATCAAAGGAGAGGTTACTATCTACTTGGCTACCCAGATCCCTTATTATGTCTTCCGTATTTAGGGGGCTACCACCTATGTGGTAGTTTGTGGGTACTTTTATTTTTTCCAAAGGGGATGACTATGCACTTTTTGGCATTTAGCTTGAGGCCATGGTTTTAGCACCAGGTATATTTCTCAATGAGACCCTTTTGGAGGATGAATGTGTCAATCGGAGAGTCAATTACAGCTCCTAGTTTGCAGTCGTCTGTGAACTTAGTCAGCCATAGTCCTCCTGTGCTTGCCTGTACCTCTGAGAAGTATATGTCGAACAGGAGGGGTCCTAGGACTGAGCCCTGGGGAATGCCACTTGTAACCGGTTTAGAGTCAGACCTAGCTCCCGCAACTCTTACCATGTGGGTTCTGTCCGTGAGCCAGTTGGCAACCCATCTCATGATGTAGGGGTTTATGTTCAGGCTGGTGAGCTTGTCTATAATACCTGAGTGGGGAATGGTGTTGAAGGCCTTTGTGAGGTCTAGGTAGGCTGTGTGGATCACCTTTCCCTCATCTATAGCCTTGGTAATGGTCTCAAAGAAGTCCATCAGATTTAGAAGGCATGATCTGCCCTTAACAAAGCTGAACTGGGTAGGGTCCTGTGTTTGGAGGTTTCCAATGCCTCTGTTAATGAGATCCATGATGATGCGCTCCATAGCTCTGCAGACCAAGCTAGACAGGCTTATAGGGTGATAGTTCTGGGGGTCCGTTGTGGCTCCATCTTTGTGGAGCGGAATAACCGTTGGTGTGCACCACTCTGTGGGCACATAGCCTGTGGAGAGGCTGAGTTTAAACAGTGTGTTTAGGTGAGGGGTTAGTTCATCTTTGAGCTCGTGTACGATGCAGCCTGGGACACCGTCCAGTCCCACTGATGCTGTATTTTTGGCTTTGGAGAGGGCTGTTTTAACCTGAGTGTCTGTGATTTCAGGGACACTAATTCTTCTAGTATAGTTATGGGCCCTTTTGGATGCTGAATATATCGGTCGGTTCAGTGTATTTTGTGCCATTCTGCACTAACTCTGAGCAGATTTGAGAATTGCCACTTAGATTCTTGACATAGCTAAAGAATGCCTTGTGGTTATCTTTGGAGTTCATGGCAATTTTTCTTTCAAAGCTAGCCTTGGATGATTTCATGAGAGAATGTAGTTTCTTGCTGATACTGATCAGGGATGTCTTCTCTTCTTGGGATTTTACTCTTTTCCGTACTAGTTTCCTCCTTCTATTGTATAGCTTGTTTATGGCAGAGGTCCACTAGACTGGTTTCCTTTTCTTGGTGGAGTGAGTCTTGTTTTTTTTTTGGGGGATAGCATGATCCATGCATTCTTGTAGGTGCCCGTAGAGTGCATTAGTAAAGGATTTTGCAGCTTGGACAGTGTTATCCTTTAGCATGGGGGCTTTGAAACTTCCCACCTCGGTCTTAAGTAACGTGAAGTTTGCTTTTAAAAAGTTTTTCACTGTGGTTTCTTTGACCGGGGCTGGTGGCGGAATGTGGACATCCACAGTAATTAGTTTATGGTCAGATCTAACCAGCGAGGGGTTGACCTCCGGTGTGGAACACTGGTCGCCCATGTTGGTGATGACCAGGTCCAATATGTAGTCACCTCTGGTTGGGGTGTTGACCAGTTGATCCAGAGCATTTGAGTTTATAAATTCTAGGAAATGTTGGACAAGGGAGTTCGTACTTTAGTAGTTCTCCCAGTTAATGTTTGGGTAACTGAAATCACCCAATATCAGGGTGTTTGGTAGGACCTTTACGTTTCCAGAAATGCGGAGTGGGGGTCCTGGGACATGGTGGGTGATCTGTAGCAAGCTATAATTTGAACAGCAGTTTTGCCCGTTGTTAGTTGCACGTTGATGATCTCTGAAGCATCGTGCTGTGCTACTAACCTGGAGGTGTAGGTATCCTTGATGAATATGGATACTCCCCCGCCTTTTGTATTTCGGTCTGGGTTTTGTGGCCGAAATGTATGGTATGAGTTGTAGCCTGGTAGTGCTGGGGTGCTCTCTGGAGCTTAAACCAGGTTTCTGTTACTGCACATATATCGACTTTCTCCATACTGAGGAGTGCCTCAAGTGCGTGCATTTTGAGGTTTAGACTTCTGGCATTGAGCAGCATTACCCTCAGTTTTTTGTTACTTGTGCTATTTACGGCAGTGGGTTTGTCTTTTGAGCCTTGCTTAAAAAAGGCACTATGGGGCTGGCAAGAGCCTTGGCCAGTATTCGAAAGCCTAAGGGTGACAGGTGCAAGCCATCTCTAGTGAAGCAGCATGGCTTGTCGAGCATGTCATCCCAAGCTGACAGACACTGGATCCCTTTGGAATGACACCAGAAGCTTAGCCAATTGTTGAAATTGATAATTTTTTCTCTATACTGTGGTATCATTCTTGGTGAGGGCAGGATGCTACTCAGGGTCAGGGCCATACCGGCCTGGGCTATGTGATCAAAGAGCTCCTCCATGTCTTTTTTCATGTAGTCCAGGGATGTACGGCTCAGGTCATTCACACCAACATGGACAATGACAGAGTCATATTTGTACTTGTTCTGGAGTGACCTGAGTGCTTGTGTTATGTGGTGGATCTTGGCACCCGACAGACAGCTAACAGTAACCTTCTCCTTGTTCAGCCTAGTGAGTGGGATGTCACTGTGCCTGACTACAGAGTCACCTATTACTAGTGTGTTGGGTATGTTATTTTTCCTTAAGGGCTGTGATTTTGTGGCACACTGGTTTTGTGAAGTATGTGTTTCATTGGTTTGTGTTGGGGGGTGGAGGTTGCTTGGATGTCTGCTTTGGAGGTCTCTGTTGCTTTTGCAGATTTTTATTTAGAGCCTCCGAGTATGTTTTTGTGTATTTATGTGTGTTTTTTGCCAGTACTGGTTTCATAGGTCTATGTGAGACTGGTGGTGTGATGCAAGTAATTCCCTTCTCCTCTTGACTGCCTGGTCCAGTCTTGCGTTGAGAGATCTTAGCCTCTAGTTTGGCTGTTTAAGTGCATCTCTCACATGTATTAGGGTTTGGTGGAAGGAGGAGAGGGTTGTCTGTGTACATGAGACAATTGTAACATTGCCTTAAAATGACCAGATTCACCAGTTGGACTGGAGAGTACACCTGAAACTGCCCTTTGCGGCATTCTAAAGGGATCCAATGTGTCTGCATGGAAGGTAATGATTAGCAGGCTGGCCAGCTTTGTTAAGGACAGCTTCAACCTTTCTCTTCAGGGCTTCCACATATTGGCCAAGTTTTTTCTGCACCCATAGTGCATTTACAGGCAAAGTTCATTTATTAAACATTCCAACTTAGCAAGTTGTAATCTGCCTATGTTAAGGTTACTTTTTTCACTTCTAGAGTCTGAATAATAAATTGTCTGATGTGGGTTCCCTCCTGATGCTCTAACCATTTCTATGTATGTGTTGTTACAGAAACACTGTTTCAATGTTCAGGTAACCCTCAATCTATAACATGGCGCAGCTCCTCTCTTTCAGGCCATGCATAATAATGTGGGAGAATCAATTTTCATCATCTCAGTCATCATCTCATAGCAAATATTTCACACCTCTGAAAGTAAGCTCCTTCACATTTTGGTCACATATGATAAAATTAATTACTGCATCACTGACAACTATAAATTCCCTTTTCAATATCACCCATGGAGCACAGTAGGTATCTTGACAAGTTAGATTCCATATGTACTAATCTCAATATGCTAATTCTAGACAACTTGTATAATCCAGCCAGCAAACCGGAATCTGACATAACTCACAAAACATATGCTCAACGCTTCTTAGAATTCATTAATACCAACTACTTTAATCAAACTGTCCCGGTTCTCACAACAGGGAGAAATATACTTATCTTTCTCATTAAGAATGCTGTCTTTACAAGTATGCCTACTAACACTATTCCCACATTGATCAAATCTGACTACCAGACTGTCAACTTTTTCCTTAAAAGTAGTACCAAACTGGGCACAAATATAGTTGCATTCAAGGACTACTCTAAAGCCACCACACTTACCTGTGAGTTTTGCAACCATCTCAACCAATTGCTCGAGAAGTCATGACCTACTCAGGGTAAACTCATATGGTGGAAAACTAGGCAGTTTTGTTGACAATGCTTAGTCCTTTGATCAGCAAGTATCAGTTCGAATAAGTACATCTTTCTTCACTGCCCAGTTAACTATCAAAGGCATATCCTCAAGCTCCAGAGCAGTCTTACGTCCCTTACATTACTCTCTTATTAGGATAATCATTGAATATAATACTCCATTTAGTAAGTATCTTGCTAAACACAGAGATTCAAAGGGCTAGGCTCCTTTAACTATATAGACAGATTAGTAAGTCTCACTTTTTTCCATTTCATGCAGACTCACATGAAAATCACTGACCTAACTTTTGGGCTTTGAAAGATTATGTTTTAGTACATCTCCTCCACCTCAAAACAGTGGCAATGTAAGGAATACTCCTTACACTGTAATATAAATATGACTTTGTACAAGGCTATGTTCATTACCCAGAGGACCTCCTACCTGCAGAATTACTTGTCCTGAGTGTTAAATAGTGCAATACATTAACCTCCCTCGGGTTAAGTCTTGATGACTGCATAGATTCACATAAATTTACCAATGATAAGAATTACGGTCTTTATTAAGAAAGGATGTACACCTACCAGAGATGCTTCCTGGAGTGCATAAAATGACTATAAATGGTTGTTCATACCTTGCATGGTACTAACTTATTAGAACTTCATTAAATATGAAATTTGTGTGAACTGAGGTACTGATCTATGAAATATTAGTTTGACTGCAGTTCTTGTCTTACCTTTATTCTCTAGTCTTTTAAAAATATCAACTGAAAAGTCACCAAGAAGGATATCTACAGAAATATGCATAAGAAGCAATATGTCCTAGATATCCTCTGGCCAAGAGTCTGTTCTTAGTTATGCATGTATCTTCACAGCAACTTCCATTCCAGCTGTCTGAAATGTATCTTGCATTTGCACTACAAGTGAAATAAACATGACATCTTCTGGAACATAGCCAGAGAGCTGTGATAACATGCCACTATGGTCTGTATTTAAATGTAAATCTGACTCATATAGCACTAATCTTCTTCCACTGAGGACAGGGAAGAAAGGTCTTCTCCTTTTGTTGCTCTTTTTTGTGGTAATGCAGAAAGCAAAGAAGCTATAGCTATTGTTTAGATATCTTTAAATCATTCGTTCCAATATTACATACAGTGCCCAGTCCCTGGTGCCCCTTAAACCTCACTCCTCTTCCTTCTGAACATTATTCTCCATGTATTGTTCCCACAAATTCCATGTATTTCTACGGCATTTGCTCTTTTCTTCCTTTTCTATAGATCTCACATCTACATTTACCTTCTTTAAAATATCCAGAGCTTCCGTTAAATTAGGGTACAGACTTTTATTTCCATTTTGTAACAATTGCTTCTTTTTTTGTTTTTGCAGCCAACAGGATTAAACTTCATAAGCCTCAACATGCATATGCAAAATTTGTTTTCTATACCCTAGCTCAAGTGAATCATTTCCTTTGTTACAAGCATTTGGGTATATATTATTTCATCTAAACTCATTTGATCAAGCCCTTTCAACCTAAAGTTCATTTCATTTAACTCATTTCATCAATACATGTAGAAGTATACAGAAATGATTTAATGGTGTCATTTTTAGTGAGTCTAGCAGAGTATGCATGAACTGCAATGGTCAGCATCACGTTGTACCATCAGGTCGTAGACTCAGCACTGATTCATTGTGTTTGTGGTGCTTTGACTTTTCTCTGAGGTTGTGCAACCATGGTCTTTATATATAAAAGGTATGGGGTGGTGGTGGTGATGGGGGCAACCACCCAAGAAAGTGCAGGGGAAAAACATTTCTAAGGTACATTCATTGTGACATTAGTTTTTGATTAAATTAAATTATATAAACCCAAGCATTTATTCCAACATATCTGTCAAAGTATTCTCAACAGAACTTTTAAAAATCTAACAACTTGTCACATTCTCAAAAAACATGTTCCAAATTACCACTCTCTTTCACATCACACATCTAGAATTTGATATCTACCTGAGGAAAATTACATTGAAGTTTGCTTGGGGTAAAAACCACTTTCAATCAGAAATGCTAAACATTTTTGACTTTATTGCTTATTTGAGATCCTTACAGATTTCTTCCATTTGTTCCTTTGTACATGATTTTTTATTCTTTCTTCCCAATCTTTTCTAACCTTCTCTGACTCTTGTAGTTATCATGCAATATTTTATATGGTACACTAATTATTAATTTATTAACTGCAGCTTCTGCTTTAGGCTAAACTAAAAGTTCTACCACAGCTGGTCTTTTGCATAGCGCTACCCCATCCTTTCCTCTTTGCCTACAGCCTGTTAGTAATCTCTTATATGGAAGGCAGTCTATAACCTCCAATCCAAGCGTCTTAGCCTAATCTCACTGTATTGAACTTCCTTCCCTAGTTATTTGCTCACAATATGTTATTTTTTGCTAATTTCCTCCAGTAAATTCCTACCCCTTCCTGCCTATTTTGTGTACCACTACTTGCAGACATCTCTATTGCTAAATACATCTCCCTTCTCCATTCTTGCACTGTCAGTTCTTAGAATACTTTCAGTTGCTATATAAAATAATATTCTATATGGTTATTCTTCTTTTTAATGATTTGCATCTACACTCTAGAGTCTTATCTCTACAACCTCCACACATTTCATCATCATCTTTAACTCGTGCCCTCTTTCTCTCCATAATAAATTCCTTAAACTCTTTATTAATTCTCATACACAAATTATCCTCTGGTTGAGAAAAAATATGACCAAGAGGTATATAAAACTGAAGACACTGAAACATTTTCACTGCTTGCATCTTACTATCCAGTGCATAATCAACACCTTCCAGTTTTACAGTTTTATATTGTATTTTATTTAGTTTCCTACCACAATAACAGAATTCTTTTTAATCCTCACATGTATACACTTAATTATGGGTACTGCTGAACAACCTCATGTGTGGGTACATAGCTTAATTCTCAGCCTTTGTTCAATCTTTATTTATTTTACATATAAAAAAGACTCAAAACTGTCCCCAAAATTTCCAAATTATTTCTGGATTGATTCACTTAGAAAATAGTGTCTGCAAATAAAGTCTATTGTTCATTTACCATACCAGTTATATTCTTGAACTTGTGAATCCCTTATTTTCTTTGCCAACAGCCCTAAATATAAGGCAAGCAACACCAGGAGAAAATAACTTCCATGTCAGGTTCGTCTCTTCAAATCCAACTTGTCAGAGAGGAACAATCCCACCTTAATTCCTGCATCTGACCCTTCACATACCATTTGTATTTACCCTATTACTTTATCAGGGAAGGCAAATGTTACCACTGACCCACACATAAAATCACAGCTGGCTCTGGAAAATGTTTTCTCTGCATCAAGACTCACAGATAATAGTGGCATTTTCTTACACTCTGCTTTACTCTAGATTAGTTTTCTTCTATTAAAGTTGTCCAATGATTGCCTCCCCTCCAAAAAACACACAAAGCAATATCAATCAATTTTAGACACACATCTGGCCTTCTCTAAGCTAGTACAAATAAGCATTTTATAATCATAGTTTTAAATTATAATGGGTGTTTATGAAGCTAACTTGAAGTGTCTTTACCCTATTTGGGTAATACAGCCACCACCACTTTCTTCCAAAATGTTGTTCCTCTTCCACTTTTCAAATTTCCACAGGAATACCATACATTCCTACAGACTTAACTGCTGATGGATTACACATCATTTTTATAGGGTCTTTTCTTTAGTAATTGTTGAGCCTCATCTTCCTCTAATTTTGTCATAATTAAATGGAATAATTACATTCTCCATATATATTTTCATTTGTGCCTTTTCTTGCTTCCTCCCTCACCTGCTTCATACAAATTTCCATATACAATCCAAAAATATGTGTAATTCCTCCTGAAATTTGGCTACAGTTCCTTTCTGTAGCCCAAGTCATTGTTATAAAGTTTTACTCCTCTAGAGTTATTATAAATGAATTGTTGCTTAACAGCAACCTTTTTAATCTCATGCATATTATCCAAATGTTATTTTCCCTTTAACACTCTGCAATTGCTTCTCTTTTTGCTCTGCAGAAGACTCAACTTCTTATACAATACTTTAATCTTTGTCAAAAGATGTGGATAACTTTGTCTTTCCAAGGGATTTACTACAGTTATGTACACATACTTCTGAAATATTCATGGAAGTCATTAGTAGCTTCATGGAGAATATTAAAGTACTCTACATATGAAAGGGCTTACAGTCAAAGGAATGTATATAGAAAATGGATGTTTGTGGTACTGCTGTCAAAGAAACCAATGGCATGTCATTTCAAAGTGGTGATGGGTTTGTTGCCTTAAAATTTCAATAATTAATTAATCCTCATGATGCTTGGAAGTAGATGACCCTTACACACTAAGAATTACTGTCAGCAGCTCTAATGCAGGAACCTAAATTGGTAATGGTTCCTATGTTTTTAAACATTGTTGGAGCCAATGAAGGATATTTGTTTGGCTAATGTTTGGGACTGGCTTAGTAGCCCCTACGGTGGAAGACAATGAACATGTTTTATCAACAGAACTCAAAAAGGTTTACATTTTTGGGGATCTTTTCTACCGCTACCAACAGGAGTAAGGAAAATCTGTTTAAAATCTTGCATAATTGTAACTTTCTCTTTCTCTCTCTCTCTCTCTCTCCTGTAAGTTTTTTACGAATTCTGCTGCAGCAGGATAAAACAGATTTTGTTTACTGTGGAGGGAGGGGACAATACATTGGACTTAACATCCTCTGGAAGGGATTATAACTTCAACCAGGAATATGTTTTCACAATCGACTCAGTAGCTGCTGCTATGAAAGACACATCATAAAGTACAGTTGTGTACACTTACCATAAATGTAGATGTTCGAGTGTATTCACTGTTGCAGTCATTACATTTAGGTTATCTGCCTGCAGGTGGCCCTCAGCCGACCTGAATACCAGAGTCTTGGATTCCTGCATCGGATGCTGTCTCTTCTTCCATGACGTCAGGTCGTCAGGGGTATAAAACATGCAGCTGACGCCATTACATCAGTTTTTCTTGCCCCAGATGTTAGGTGCCCCCATAATGGGAAGCAATTATATGTTATGTTACACCTCCAACAAAAAGCAAATGCAACAGAAAGCTCAAATACACCAAACAAGAAGGGAGGGTAGAGCCAAGAGAAGTCAGTGGGCTGAAGGGATGGTAACCAGGACATGCAACAGTGAATACACTCAAACATCTATATTTATGGCAAGTGTACACAACTGTACTATGTTCTTCATGTTTTACTGTTGCAGTCATTACATTTGGGTAGATTCCCAAAGCTAAGGAAGGGAGGAGGAAGTTAGAGAGCATTAAGACCAGCTATTAAGCCCTGCAATACTGCAGTGGCAAAACCAGCTATGGATTTAGAAAAAAATAGGCATGTGGTAATGCTTGGTGAAGGTATGAACAGAGCTCCAGGTAGCAGCTTCTAGGATGTCCCTGGTAGGGACCCCTCTGAGAAAGGCTGTAGAGGTAGATGCAGCCCTGGTGGAATGTGATCTTATCCCCTGTGGGGTAGGTTTTCCATGGTGCTTACAGCAGAAATGAATGCAATGGCTATCCATTTAGAAATGGTTTGCTTTGAAATGTCTTTCCCCACTGCCCCTGTGGCAAAGCCAACTAGCAGCTGTTCAGATTTTCTGAGAATTCGTTCTTCTTTGTTGTGTGGATTAGGGAAAAAAGTAGGCAAATGAATGGACTGATTTAGGGCCACACTAGACACCACCTTGGGCATAAAGGAAAGATTGGTCCTGAGGGAAACACTGTCTGCATGGAAGATAATGAAGGGCTCCACTGCCATGAGGGCATGTTATTCAGACACTCTTCTTGCTGAAGTGATGGCTAGAAGGAAGGCTGTTTTCCAAGAAAGGAATTTCAGCTCTGCAGTTGCAGCTGGTTCAAATGGAGGGAGAGTGAGCTTTTACAAAACAAAGTTAAGGTCCCAGGCTGCAGTAGGGGCTCACCTGGGGGGGGGGGTCTTACATTTTTAGCCCCACTGAGGAATTGCTTTAACAGGGGGTGAGAGAAGAGGGGTGGTTCAGTATTATAATGTGTGGAAATTGCAGAGGCATGAATTTTAATAGACGAGAAGGATAGGCTTTTGTGGAGCATTTCTGTTAAGTACTGAAAAATATGAGGTAAACTGGGCACCGTAGTGCCCGTACCCTGGGTCTGGCTCCAGGAACAGTATCATTTCCACCTTTCAGCATAGGATTTTCTAGTACTAGATCTCCTTGCTTCCAGAATGACCTCTAGCACCTGCTTACTGGTGCTATTGGAGAGAGCTCAAGAAATTAGCCAGGCTGCAAGGTTCAGGGTTTGAAGCTGAGGGTGCAGAATTTGGCCCGCCTGCTGGGACAGCAGGGAAGGTGTCTGAGGTAGGTGCCATGGATCCAGCAGTATCATGCTGCGCAAGAGGGGGTACAAGTGCTGGCAAGGCCAGTCTATTGCAATAAGAATTGTCCTTGGTTTGTCCTGTTTGATAGTTAGCAGAACCTTCGAGAGGAGAGGAGAGGCAGGGGAGAAAAGTCATAAACCGAGAGGCTTTCCCAGGTGAAGGACAGAGCATCCACTTTCCATACTTGGCTGTGGGGAGTCCTTGTGCAAAATTTGTCCAACTGGTATTTCTGGGGGGAGGTAAACAGGTCTAACTCTAGGGTCCCCCATGTCTTCCTCAAGAGGTTGAATATTTTTGGTTCCAGTTCCCATTCATGTGGGTCCATGAGATTTCTGCTTAGGTCGTCTGCCAGTGAATTTAGCTTGCATGTTCCACAGAGCCATGGCTAGTCTGCAGAGAGGGTACGAGTGGGTTCCACCCTGCTTGTTTATGTACCACATAACTGTGATGTTGTCTGTCTTTACCAATAACTGTCCTGGAAGGATGTGGCCCTTGAAGGCTGTCAGGGAATTCTGTACAGCTAACATTTCTTTTTGGGTAATATGCAGGTGCATCTGACTCGAGTTCCATTTGCCCTGAATGCATTGTCCTGCCAAGTGAGCCCCCCATGCAAAGTCTGATGCGTCTGTAGTCAGGGTTTGGGTGGCAGGGGGTAGATTGAAAGGGAGCCCCTTGTTGAGGTGGCAGGCCTCTGCCCACCAAAGGAACTCTGGTCTTTATACAAGGAATGATAGGAATCATTGATTCCAGGCCCTGGGAATGCTGACACCATGGGCTTTTTAGATACCATTGTAGTTTCCTCTTATGCAGTCTTGCAATATGAAATTAGTAGAATGTAAAAGGCCATGAACCCCAGGGCTTGACTAATTTTCCTTGCCGACAGCTGGGTCTTTGTGGCCAGTAGTTTGAAGTAGGCTGTCAAATAAACTTGTTTCTCTGGCGTTAGGTAAGCCATCTGGGAAGTTGTGTTCAAACTTGCTCCCAGGAATACAATCTGTTGGCAGGGTACTAGATGAAATTTCTTTTCGCTTATGGTGTACCCCAGCGTGGTTAGAAGTTGTCATGCCAGATGTTTTAACAGCATGTCCTGGCTCTCTGCCTGAATCAGACAATCATCCAGGTATGGGTATATCTGAATATTTCTCTGCCTGCAAAATGCAATGGCTAGAGCTAGACACTTTGTGAATACCCTGGGCGCAGTAGGTAAGCCAAAGGGAAGTGCAGAGAACTGATAGTGCATGGGGCCTGCACTGAAGTGTAGGTATTTCCTGCAAGATTCCCTTATTGGAATGTGCAGGTAAAGCTTCCTTTAAGTCTGGGGTTGCCAACCAGGCATCTTCGCCTAGCATAGGAACCAGCTGTTGAAGTGTTAGCATTTTGAATTTTGGGATTACCAAAAAGGTGTTTAGAATAGAGAGGTACAGGACAGGATGCCAGGAGCTGTCTTTTCTGGGTACCAGGAAAAGTCTTGAGTAAAAACGTTGTCCCCTTTCTTCTGCTGGGACAGGGTGAATAGCCCTGATACTTAGAAGAGAGAGAACCTACTGTTGAGCCTCTTGCCACTGATTTGGGGGTAGGTCTGGCCAACCGATTGGGGTTGGTAAGGTGTGGAAGTGGAATCTGTATCCTTGGAAAACTATATTTAAATCCCATTTGTCCTGGGTAATGAGTTTTTTGCAAGCAGGGCGAGCTTTCTTCCTAAGGGAGCAGGCAATTGAGCAGGGCTTGGTAGGGTTAAGGTTAAGTCGTTGTGACATTTTTCCATAAGGGTGTGTCTTATTACTTCCAGCTTTGGAAGTGGAAGCCCCCTACTGTTTAGGCCTGCTGTTCCTGGGTTTGGACTGAGAAGGCCTGGAAGAGATTGGAAAGAAGCAATTATTAGAAGGCCAATGCCTACTAAATCTGAGAGGCTGTACTTGCAGGAAATATTTAACAGTTTGCATAGATTTAGCTTTTTCCTCCATCTTTTTAAGTTCTTCTTCTGCTTTGTTGCCAAACAGGCAGTCTTGGTTTAAGGGATCATCCATAAATTTAGCTTTAACATGATCTGGCAAGTTTTGCTCCTTAAGCCAAGCATGCCTTCCAAGTACAGACCCAGTGACAGCAGCCCTGCAAGATGCTTCTAAAGAGTCAAAACTATATTGCAAAGTATGTTTACCAACTTGTTCAGCAGAATGCATTAAATCCTGTAATTCTTTATGTTCAGCACAATCAGGAATCAACATCATTTTCTGTTTGAGTAGTCCCATAATATGCTGCTGATACTTTAACATATGAAACTGGCAATTTAAGGCTCTAATGGCCAAATTAGCAGAAGTGTATACCTTCTTACCCCATCTGTCCAAGGCCTTGGAATCTCTATCAGAGGAGGTAGGGTTTTGGCAGCAGTAGCCTTAATGCCCTTTGGTCCTGGGGAAATGGTCTCTGGATCCGCAGAAGGATTCTTGAAGAGGAACTTGTGAGAGTCAGACACTCTGTAATACCGGTCTGGTTTTCTGGGAGCTGGAGGTAAAGTGTCTGCGGCCATGCTAGATTCCAAGAAGGCATCATCTACAATGTCCTGAAGAGGAGGGATAGCTAAAGGCCTGTGTTGAGGGAGGAGTAAGAATTCCCTAAGTCTCGTTTTGGAGTCAGAGTAATCCTGGCTTTCCCAGCAGAAATGCTCCCTAAGAGTGTGCAAGGTTTCACCAAAAGAAAAATCTTCTGGAGGGGAAGCAGAGGGAATGGAATCCTCTGCACCAGAATCCTCATAGGTAGATAAGGGCAAATCCTGGTCATCAGAAGAAACAGAAATTTCAGAATCCTGATCAGAAGAATCAGAAGGAAAATCGGTTCTAGGTCTCTCAGATGGGGAAGGCTGTCTTCCCCTAATTAAAGTAATAAGGTCTTCAGCCATTCTAAGCATTTGTTTTTTAGGCATATGGGTCTGAGCATGCAGTTTGGACATCGGTTTTCTAGGCGTGGGTCAAGTTTTAGGCCTTGATGAAGAAGATGGCATTGGTTTAAAATGCAAATCTGTACGCCTGAATACATCCTCAGAAGCCAGTGCCTGCACAGCAGCTCCGGACCCATCCAAAGTAGAGACATCCGCAGGTTCCATAGTCAAAGAAGCATTTCGAAGCATACCGGACTCTGAAATGGGTCTCAGTAGAAGACTGCAAATCTGAAGTAGCGGGTATCACGGGCAGCAAAAGCGCCTCACCGAGTACCGGCGAACTGGTGACTAGCTTAACGGAAGTGTCGTCGGCAGTTTTGGACCTATGCGGTCTGTCTCTGTCTTTATCTTTACGTTTTTTCGGAATATCAGTAGTCGGATGACTTACCAAAGCCATTTCTGGATAGCTAAACCGAGTACCAAAATAATTTGCTGCGAAAACAGACCGACGACGAATAGTTTGGGGGGTTGAATAAGGCACAAAACTGATAGCAAGGGACGTCATGGTCTGGGCCTAAGCAAGGAATGCAGTACAAATGAAAATCTTTATGAGGTATTTCAGGAGTCGGCCGACTGGCATTTGCGAACTGCTTCTGCTTTGGGCACCGCGTGGCAAAAAAGACTGATGTAATGGCATCGGCTGCATGTTTTATACCCCTGATGACCTGACGTCATGGAAGAAGAGACAGCATCCGACACAGGAATCCAAGACTCTGGTATTCAGGCCAGCTGAGGGCTACCTGCAGGCAGATAGGCCAAATGTAATGACTGCAGCAGTGAAACACGAAGAACATCTGCACTTAATGGAATGTCTAGGCACCTTGGTTGCATCATTCAAAAGGGAAAGAATAGTACTCTTTCTGTCTGAATCTGCATATCTGACATATTTGTTAATATCCACCAAAATAGATAAAAATGTCCCTAATCATGTGTGTTTGGTAGCAGATGTTACAGGAAGAAAGTAAAGCAGAAGTAAGCACCTTTCTGTATCTATTCATAGCCCTGCTATCGTTACCATTAGGCAATGTGTTGGAAGATGGTAGATAGCAGATTTTTCAGACTGCAAATAAATTACTGGAGGGTCAGGTGAGGGATTTTTGTAAAAGAATTTATGGGAATTGGGCACTTTGCAAAATCTATCAGGTTTTTGGGTGCTGGAGAATGGGAATCTATGGCAAATGTACCTTGTAGTGCTTACAACATTGTAGGTATGCCAGAAGGTTTACAGACTCTCATATACAAGAGGCCATAAATAGAAGTTATGTCCTTACCATAACGTTCCATGTGGAGTGTTCATCTCGCCTTTGTTCTTACACATGGGTTTGGAGCTGATCCTTGGCTCCATGTCGGCCGCTTGCAAGCTCTGCATCGAGAAGAAGCTCGAGACAACCTAATACCCACAATCCCCCTCTGCCTTTACCTCAGATCTAGTTTGCAAGCAAACCAGCAGCCAGAGAGAGCACACTCATGCCAAAAATTACATAATCAAGAAATCATCTATATACATATATATATATATATATATATACACATGTACATCATACAAATACAACCACTGCAAATGCAGAAGGAGAATACTCCAGACCAGGCACCAAATTGAACGTTCTTCCTGAGGGTGGGAGGGTGGGAATGTAAGAACAAAGGCAAGATGAACACTCCACATGGAACGTTATGGTAAGGACATAACTTCTATATGTGAGAGTGTTCAATCTCGCTGTTTGTTCTTACACATGGGTAGCGTCCCTAGCTCCATGTTCCTGAGGAACTCACGGGAGAACGTTCTTGAGCACAGTGGAACCAAAGGTTGCCCTATCCCTAGAAACCCTGTCCACTTTGTAATGAGAGATGAATGTATGCGGTTTAGCCCAAGTAGCAGCTGCACAAATCGTGTCTAATGGTAGGCGAGCTGCGTGAGCCAAGGATGTAGACACTGATCTTGTAGAATGTCCTTTAGGTTTGACAGATAAGGATTGATTTGAAGAATCATAAACGTATATAATACAATCAGTTAGCCATTTGGAAAGAGTTCGTTTAGTAACCGCTACACCTTTCCTGCTGTCAGCAAAGGCTACAAAGAGTTGATCAGATTTCCTGTGATCCTTTGTTCTATCCAAATAAAACCTGAGTTGTCTATGGACATCCAATTTGTGCAACATATACTCTAACTTATTAGTGTGATTCTTGAAAAAGGTAGGTAATTCAATGGACTGATTAATGTTATTGGTAGAGCAAACTTTGGGGAGAAAGGATGGATTAGTGCGAAGAGATACTCTGTCAGAGTGGAAGATCAAATAAGGGTGTTTAATAGAAAGAGCCTGAAGCTCAGACACTCGCCTAGCGGATGCAATGGCTACCAAGAAGAGAGTCTTCCGCGATAAAAACTTCAATGGGCAAATGGAGGCTGGCTCAAAAGGGGGCAACATCAATTTAGATAGTAAAAGGTTCAGATTCCAAGGTGATGTAGGAGTTCTAACTGGTGGTCTAATATGAAAAGATCCTTTTAAAAAGGCCTTACAAAGTCTGTGAGCCATAACAGGTGCCCCACATTCTTCCACATGAAAGTTGGAAATGGCAGCCAATTGCACTCTTAAAGTGGCAGGAGAAGCTCCTTCATGGAACAATTCTGTTAAAAACTCCAAGATCTTGTTTAACGGAGCTATGACAGGGTCCAAATGATGTGAATTCGCCCAGAAGACGAAACGCTTCCATTTACTGGTGTAGGTCTTTGTAGTGGAAGCTTTATGAGAAGCCACTAGTATATTCTGAACTGCCGGTGTAAGAGAATCAGACCTGGCTAAAAAGGGAAGCGGAGCAGCCAAGCTGCTAGATGGAGTGATTCGAGAGGGGTGAGGAACTCCTGACGAGTGAGTCAGTAGATCTGGCTCTGGGTCCAGAATCCAAGGTCCCCGAATACGGTGTTGCAACAGAAAGGGGAACCAAATTTGACGAGGCCAGAATGGGGCAATGAGGATTATCATCCTTTGAAGGTTGTTGGCTTTCTGCAGAAACTTTGCAATCAGGGGAAAGGGAGGAAAAGCGTACAGGAGACCCGGGGGCCAATCGTGCACCAGCGTCCCTGGGGACTTCCCTGGAGGGTAATAGGGCAAAGTAGCTCCTGCATTTGGCGTTCATTGGAGATGCAAAAAGATCGCAGGAAGGCTGGCCCCACTTGCGAAAAATCATCTTCGCAATTGACTGTTTGAGGGACCACTCGTGAGGCAACAGGATTGCTCTGCTCAGCCTGTCGGCTATGACGTTGGATGACCCCGGGATGTGCGTTGCGATCAGAAAGTGACCCGTGGACTCCGCCCATTGCCAAATTCTCATGGCCTCTGCATAGCTGATAAGACCTGGTTCCCCCTTGCTTGTTTATGTACCAGACTACAGACATGTTGTCTGTCTGAACTGCAATAGTCCCTAGAGGAAGAAGGGGAGCAAAGTGTTGCAATGCTAGAAACACTGCCCTCAACTCTAGAACATTGATGTGCAGATTGTACTCCAAATTGGTCCATTCGCCTTGGACTGTCTGTCCCTGAAAGATGCCCCCCCACCCTATCAGGGAAGCGTCCGTGGTTACCGCCGCTGTCGGGCGGTAGCACAAATGGTCTTCCGCTGGAAAGGTTGCAAGTCTGAAGCCACCAGGTTAGGTGTGATTTGCATGTGTTTGTAATCAGAATTTCGTGTGTCAGAGGTAGCTGTTGGAACGACCATTGTGCAAACAGTAGCCATTGTAGAACTCTCATGTGCAGTCTTCCCAATGGTATCGCAATGAGACAAGCTGCCATGAGACCCAAGACCTTCAGAACCAGCTTTGCTGGGGATTTTTGGATGACAGAAGGAGAGAAATGTGGCTTTGTAGTGAGGCTATCCTTTCTGGAGGAGCCTTAGAATTAAATGATGATCTAATTCCGCTCCTATGAATAAGATATGCTGTGATGGCTGTAGTAAAGATTTTTCAAATTTACGGAAATTCGAGGTGAACACAAAGTTGTAGAGTGTAATCTCTGGCCTGTATCAGTTGGCCTTGGTGGTGGCAGAAAGGAGCCAGTCGTCCAGATAATGGAAACACCTGGAATCCTAGGTGTCTCAGATGAGTCGCTACCACTGCCATGCATTTGGTGAAAACCCTGGGGCTGAGGTCAGACCAAAGGGCAGGGCTCGAAACTGATAGTGACTGGCTCCCAGCCGGAAGCGCAAATGATCCCTGGACGCCCTGGCCATTTTGATGTGGTAGTATGCGTCCTTCAGATCTATTGAGCACATCCAGTCGTCCTTCTGTAAGAATGGAAGGATCGATTGAAGCGTGACCATTCGGAACTTTTCTTTCTTGACAAAGGTGTTGAGGTTGCTTAGGTCCAGAATCGGCCTCCAGTCCCCTGTCTTCTTTGGAACTAAAAAGAACCTTGAGTAAGTTCCGAATCCTATTTGGTCCGCTGGGACTGGTTGGATGACTCTTTTTTCTAGCAACTTTGAAATTTCTATAGCTGCTGGGTCTCGTAGATGGGGCGGCACATCTGGGAGTCTTTTCTTTGGAATGGGAGTGGATAGAAAGGGTATTCTGCAACCTCTGGTAACCACGCTTTTTACCCAGTTGTCTGTAGTAAGATTCTGCCAGGCCTGAGGGTATAAAGCTAAGCGACCCCCGACTGTCTCCAGAGCAGGACAGTCGGGCCTCCTCTCAGGAGTGCTGGAAGGGTTTTCCAGGGGGTGTATCCCTGTCACCTTGGTTTTGCGGACCCCCTCTGCCGCCAGGGCGTCTTCCACCTCTGCCCCTCCTCTGCCTCTAGAGGGGCATCACCCTGCGTGCCTGGGAAAGATCCTTGGGGTTTTGAAACCACATTTTTCCACCGTTGCCCTTTGGGGTACGGTCTGGATGGGGTGGAAAACGGACTCGACAGCAGACAGAGTCTTTCCCTCCTGTTCACACCGGTAAGGGTCTCCTTTACTTTGGGGCCAAAGAGAGTGGCACCATCAAATGGGGCGTTAGTAAAGGAAGACTTGAAGGCTTCCGCAAATGAACATAAGCGCATCCAGGATTGTCTGCGAAGAGCAATCTCTGAAGCTGCTGCCCTACTCGATCCTTCGCTGCGTATGATATCAGCCTCATGGATGAGTTAACAATGGATGTAAGGGTATTGAGATGTGCTGTAACTTTCTCTGAAACAGCAGCATCTGTAGTACCCTGGAGGGTATCTCCCAACTCTTTGATTAGATCCCTCTGTAGACGTGTAAAATGGGTCAAATAGTTCAGGGATCGCATAGAAAAAGCCGCTGAACTAAAAATGCGCTTCCGCACCTGTCCATAGTCCTAGAATCTTTGTTAGGCGGATGGACAGATGAGGAAGATTCCGACATCTCCTTTTTCGTGGCGCTGCCACCACCATGGCGCCCACTGGAACTCCTTTGTGAGGTAAGCCTTGTCTTGGGGTGCAGTAATGTACTTATTAGGTTTCTAGGGACTGGTTCCACCGTGTCAGGTGTCTCCCACGCCTTCGAGCAATCAGCTCCATTAACTCATCAAGGCGGAGTGACCCAGGAGGAGGAAGGGCGAGCACCGAATGCCTTCAGCAAGACTGACTCATCCTCAGAAGGGGAAGGGACTGCCAATCACCTCTCTGCTTTAGGATCTCCAAGATGTCAGAAAAGGAGACATCTTCTGAAGGTGACTTTGGGGACCCTTCTGACTCATCCAAGTCAGTATCGGATGTCAAAGATTCTTGTGGAGAATCTAAGTGTCTCCTCTTACACAATCTTTTCCTAGGGACTTCTTCGGGGGGAGCATCCGAAGAAGCCTCTGAGGAAGAGGGGGCACCCTCCAGGGGTGGCTGAGACACCGGTGCTCGACGCTTGGATGTGACCGTTGGTGCAGAGGAGGATAACGGTCCTTTATGGGGAGGAGAGGCTGCTTCTACTGATGTGGTTGTCTGGGTAGACAACACCTTCCTCATGAGATCGAAGGCCCCCAGGTCCCGAGTCGAGGTATCTCCCGGTTCCGAAGAAATGGGAAGAATCCCCGAAACAGGCACCGAAGGCATCGACCCAGAGGACGGAGCCGAGTCGATCCGAACCAAGGCCCCGAGAGGGAGAGTCGGAATCGAAACATCGGTTCGACTCTCGGCCCCGGAACCAAGGATGGATCTTCGGCTCCGAGACTCTGGTACCGGATCCGACGGAGTCGAGGTGAACGGAGCCGACCGAGAAAAGGACGGTTCTGGCACCGAGGGCTCCACAATCAGTAGATCAGCCTCTTCCAGCTCCAAAGACTGGACAGGTCTCGGAGGAGGAAGAGATGGAGATAATGGAAGGCCTTCAAGTTTCGACACCAACTGGGTGGAAACCGAGATAAGTTTGGATAAGGCCGTATTCTCCAGTAATTTCTGCACCACGCGGTCAACATCGGTGTCGGAGAGGGGCCTGGAAGAACGGGTCGAAGGAATCGAAGACGGAGCCGACCTCAACAGTTTCGGGGGAGGGAGCTCCGTCACCGGTTCCAAGACTCGAGGCTCGGAAACTGACAACAGTTGAACACTCGGCCTCGAAGTCTGTGGAACCGGTGATCTAACTTTAGCTGAAGAGCTCGGAGCCGATGACTTGGGCTCCGACGTCTTCGAGGATTTGGATGCATGGTCTGAAGCATCCAGAGCCTCTTGAAAGGTAGGTTTTAACAAACCCCTATCCATTAGTTTCCTGCGCCTATCTGTCATGACCCTCCCACTGAAAGAATGACAAATAGAGCAGTCTTCTTGCAGATGGAGAGGGCCAAGACAGTAGACGCAGGAACTATGATTGTCAGTTACTGACATCTTTTGCCCACATTGGCAACGCTTAAAACCCGATTTAGCCTTTTCAGACATCTCACTCTAAATAGAAACTGAAAAGTCAAGTCCAGTAAAGAAGTCAAGTCCGTGAAATTGTCGAATCCAGTAAGGAAGTCAATCCGTAGTCAAATCCAAGTAAGGGGTGGTAGGCCCCGAGGAGAACTCTAATAAGTTTTAAATAAACTTAACGGAACCGAGAATCCCTCAACCTTACCACACACACACAATATATCACTAACAAACTTTTTATAATAAAATTACTAAGAAAAAATACAAGAATAAATTCTTAATCTTATCTTAGGTGCTCGAGCTCGACCCAGTGATGCGAACGCTGCAGCGGCAAACTAGATCTGAGGTAAAGGCAGAGGGGGATTGTGGGTATTAGGTTTTCTCGAGCTTCTTCTCGATGCAGAGCTTGCAAGCGGCCGACACGGAGCCGAGGATCGGCTCCGAACCCATGTGTAAGAACAAACGGCGAGATTGAACACTCTCACATCATATGTTCTGACATCTGACACCTGCTTACCTTCACACTGGAAGTACTACATTATGTGTAGGACCATGTTCTCAAAGGAAAACTGTAAGGGAGAATCAGAAGACATGGTTTTATCTTCCTCAGATTCAAAACTTATTGGGAAATGAATGTGGAAAGAGTAAGCCAGGCAGTCTAGATGGGATTATAGCACTTCCTCTTTGGAAATGAGCCACTCTCTGTTATGAGGAGAGGGAGAAGTAAAAGCAGAAGAAAAGAATTGGGGGGGGGTTAAAGACAGGACAACCTTAAACAGCCCCGGGGAAAAGTCAAATAACTGTGTGTGTGTGTGTCTGGAAACAGAAGGAGCAGAAGGAGAGGCATGTTTGGTCTTCTGCTTCTTTTATCTGGGAGTAACGACTTGAACAAAATAAGGAGGATCAGACCCCTGACATACCTCAATAAGGGTACCTGGAACTTCTTCACAGACCAACATTTTTGGAATACCCCTTGGTCCCTCAGAAATTACCTGTGGTTCCCACATCTCAACCAAAGCAATTGTCTGATCAATCGCATTGGTTGTGCCAAGTAGTCATGCCTTATCAGCCACTAGTGGGGTCACAATAGTGAGAACTGGAAACCATGGTGGTCTGAGGGCTCATAAAAAATACAGAAGATATGTCTGGGACTGAAATGAGAACAGAAGCTTCAGGCTTCAAGTTTTTAAGCTTCTTCCTTAGTTGCTGAGGGACAGCCTACTGAAAAAGTTCAGAAGACCTCCTACCTCATGGAAGCTTTTTCAGTATTTGGATTTCTAAGTAGATTTTGAAAGAAGACAAAATGGCTCCTGGTTTTGAGTAAAAATCTCTGGCAGATAGAACTCTAATTATAACTGAGACTGGATTCTAGGCAAAAGTAACATTTGGTTTGATTGTACTTGTATGGAATTTGCCACCTACAGTCATAATCTCCCTAGATAACATGAAAAAGTAATAACATTCTTGACAAAAACACTGAAAGAAAAGGTGGCTCCACAATGGGGATACTTATCTGTCCCAAGGCAGTTAAAACTGGCACTGGCTGTATAGCTGGCACACTGAATAAGTGCAGTTTCAGCATTCAAGCTGCAGGCAAGAAAGTTATGAGGTTTTTCATGTACATACATCTGTTATGAACTGCTCAGTGCATAGCAGTGATATATGCTTTATGCATATATCAGATATAAGGCACGACAGAATGGTAGCAAGGCCTTGGTATACTTGACAGATGTACAACATCGTTGGCAGGATACTTCCAATGTTACTGATACTGCAACAATGATCAAGAAAGGACATCAACAAAGCTGTTAAAATAACACTTGCAAAGCACTTTGTGCCTATTCTAGGCTGACTGCATAGGGCTAAAAGCTAAAATTTGTACAAGACTCTTGTGTCCAATTCCTATGCATACCATGAACCTATGAAGAAAGAAATCAATTAGTATTGGATGAAAAAAAAAATAAGAATTCCTCGGAAACTCAGATAACAAGACTTCAACTTTCATACTTCAGATAAAGCATGGAACCAGAAAGGTCATTAGAAAGAAGACATAATGCTGGTCAAGGTTGAAGGTCAAGGCAAATTCCACAATATTACATACTGATAAACAAGTACAGAGATGGATGCCCCTTCAGGACAACCACCTATAGGTTCACTATGAACTGATACTGACTCAAAAGTATGTAACCCCCCCCCCCCCCAATCGAATACTGCAGTAGCAGAGATAGAGAGCTGGCCTTATTTATCTTTCGTACATCTACAGCTGCACTCAAAAACGGGCAATATACCACCTTCTGTGGTAAATAGCTAAATGGGTGCAGATCAAAATAAATAAAATGTACTGTAAGAGCACACCATCATACCATCATCATACATGCAAAATGTGCCTTCAAGAACCTTAACCTACAAAGGGGTGGAGGGTGACTGAAACCAGTTTTCAGCATATATTTAAACTGCAAGCAGATTGTCAATGGGATGGGCACATCAGTAACATAGCTACGGCGGGGCAAACAGTGCTCTCTGTCTTCACGTGTTTTCTTGTCCAGGGCACAATACGCCGATGTAAAATAAAAACACAATATTATTTGTCAAATACTTGTTTTGCACTTACTTATGTCATCTTGCTTTAGCACTGTCCCAAAAAGACCTTTGATTGGCTGCACAGGTACAGGGGGCAGCGTCATAGTGCAAGAAAGACAGTATATTGGGCTGTATCACTGGCACCTCAGTGAGCTGAGGGATGTATTTTTTTTTCCTAATGAAACTGCTCACTGTGGGCACATTTGATGTGAGGGGGATAGACACTAGGGTAGGGAAAAAAAAACAAGTCTCTGAAGTAAGGTTACTTACTAGTTCATTTTGGTGCTTGCATACACATGCAAGAACAGACTGCTGAAGGGGTAGTTGGGGGACATGTTTCAATTTTGTGCTTGTGCATATTTGAACAGACTATTAAAGGGGTCATTGGGCAATGTGGGTCATTGGGCAATGTGTTTCATTCTAGTGCCTATGCATACAAGGAAAGATTACTGAAGGGGTCATTGGGAGAAATATTTCATTTGAGGTTTGTGCACAGTTGGACAACACTACTGAAGGGGTCATTGGGCAAACTGTTTCATTTTGGTGCTTGTGCTTACTTGGACAGACTACTGAAGGGGTTCTTGAGGAAAATACTTCACTTTGGTCTCACTGGAGTACTTGTACATACTTGGACAGAGAACTGAAATAATCTTTTGGTGTGGAAATAATTTCTTTTTGTGCCACTGGAGTGCTAGTGCATACTTGGACAGACTACTGAAGGGATTTTTGGGAGAAATGATTCATTGTGGTATCATTTGAGTGCTCAAAACTATTGAAGGGACTGTTGAGGGAAGAACTGTTTCATTCTGGTATAATGTGAGTGCTTGTGCATACATGGACAAACTGCTGAATGGATTGTTGGGGGAAATTATTCCTTTTGATATCAGTGAAATTTTTGTGAATACATGGGCAAACTACTGAAGGAATCGACTTTTAGAGAAAGAAGGAAAACAATGTAGCTATACTGCTTGACAGGCAGCAAATCAACAAAGCCAAGCATAATTTTAATGTATATTCTTCTTGATTTTAAAATAAAAATATAATAAATCCTTCGACTAAGACTCACCAAATATTACCCCCCCCAATGATTAAGGCTCACTGAAATTTAAGTGTTTTTTTTTTTTTTTACAGGGGGGTTCCGGGTTCCCTTGCATCCCAGGTGTGGGGGGGGAAGCCATCCACACTGTCCAAGTTTAAATTACTAGTCCCTTCTTGGTCAATGAAAAAAGTCACAAAAAGCAGCTGAGGAATCCAAGAAACCCAGTTGTACTTTTGTACCTTGTTTGAAAATGTACCTTCGTACCAGATAGTAAAGCGCCAATAATCCACTGGGTAAAGGAACAAAGTTTTATTCACATCAAATGGAAAGCTGGTAAGCGCTTTCGTCCTGAACCACAGAACTTCATCAGACAAATAGTACCAATTACAATACATCTTATATACCATTCTTAATTAATAAAAATGATTCAAGTTACGCCCCCTTAAAGGAATATTCATATTAGTGTAGAAATAATTATAAAACTGTAATGCAGGAAGTATCAACATACAACTTAATAGCAGCCACCAAAGGGATGTATATCCAATGCACTCATGTATATATGTACAATTTAAAAACCTAAGGTAATAGAATATTTTTATACAATAAAATAATAAATATGACTTAAATACTTTGAACATCTAAAATATAAAAAATGTGCAAGTCTATAAATATTAGATAAAATACAGACATAATAAATTTACAAAATGTTAACAACTATATGACAATACTTCATTTAAAATGTATAGATGCATGTGATACAGGGTATTATCTCATTAGTGCCCTAATTCTTAAAAGGGAGCTAATGGCAATACTTTCATTCAAACCAGGCCAATTAGTGGCATCTAAAAAAATTTTCCAATACAGTTCCCTCCTCTCCAGAAGTAATGACCAGGCACCTCCTCTAATATCAGTGCACATACAATCTAATACAAAAAACTTAAAGGAGTGCCCCTCATTCTTTTACTTAGGGCATTCGTATCCTTTCTTTTACGGATTTCGTATAGATGTTCGCAAATACGATTTTGTAATTTTCTATCTGTCTTTCCTATGTAATAACAGCAACATGAATCACAGGTTGCACAATACACTACTCTTTCTGAATTACAACTGAATTTATCTTTAATCCTAAAATTCTTCTTCTTAATTTGAAACACATCTCCTTCCTTTATGTATTTGCAAAAATGGCACATGCCACATTTACTCATATATCCACTCATTTTTGTTGCTCCACTATTAAACCTTTCAAAGGAGTTTTTTAGACTCCTTCTCCTCCTAAATACCATTATTGGGCTCACATCTTTGAATTGGCTCAAATTCTTCTCCTGTTTCAAAATAATCCAATTCTTCACTAGGACATTCTTTATATCCATACTATCAATAGTAAAATTAGATATGAAGGACATACTATAATTTCTTTCATTTCTGTCTTCCATCATAATAGGTCCATCTATTACCGTTTGATCCAGTATATGCTCATCAGTTAACAGGGGTGAATAAAAATTCCTTTCTCTCTTGTTCACTACTTCAGTAATGATATCATTGACCAACTTTGTTGGATAACCACTTCTTAGAAACATATTTTTCAAACAATCACATTCATCAAGGAAGTCATCCATATTTGATACCATCCGAGCTGCTCGAACTAATTGCCCCTTAACTATGGCTTTCTTCTGTTTATGTGGATGGATACTACTATAATGTAGTAATGAGTTCGATTATGTAATTTTTCTGTAAATCTTAGATAAAAATCTATTTTCATAATCTTTACATAATAAAACATCTAAGCAAGAAATTTCATATAAATTAGCATTCCAAGTAAATTCCAGAAACTGTGTAGTGGACCCTATATAATCCATGAATTCCTTAATCATTTCAAACTGTCCATCCCAAATCATAAAAATGTCATCCAAAAAACGACAATAATATTTGATGTAAGTAAAGAAATTACAGGGAAGTAGGTATTTCCTCTCCCATTGCATTAGTACAATATTGGCATACAAGCCCCCACATACTGAGCCCATAGCAACCCCTTCTTGCTGTAAGAAAATTTAATTATTAAATAAGATAAAATTATTCCTCAATACCATTTCCATGAGTTGACTGTATAATAAAACCTCAAAATGTTTAACTTTTTATCATACAGAAACTCTGTAAACCATTCAAGACCTATATTATGAGGAATGATGGAATAAAAGTCTTTTATATCAATAGTAAGAAATATGTAAGATTCCTTGAATGGAATATTACTAACTGATCTTAAAAAGCTCCACAAATCCTTACATATATGTGTCTCGCTACATATCAAATGTTTAAGCTTAGAGTCCAGGTATTTTGCTAGGGGTTGTGTAATGGACCCTTTAGAAACTACTATTGGGCGCATGGGGGGCTGTGCAAAGTCTTTATGTAGTTTCGGTAAACCAAACATAATGGGAAATCTTGGATGTGTAACCAAAAGATAGCTTAGTGTATCAATTGATATTGTACCCTCTATAAATAAATCTTGTAATTCATTATTAATCTCGGCATGCTCCATTTAATACATTAAGGGATGATTTTAGATACTCTTTACCATTCAAAATAAATAACTTTTTTATTATAATCTTCTATATTCATTAGAACAATTCCACCCCCTTTATCAAGTTTCAAAATTCTTATTTTATTTAAAAACATATTAATCTCTTTAATAATAAATTGTACATATATGCATGAGTGCATTGGACATGCATCCCTTTGGTGGCTGCTATTAAGTTGTATGTTGATACTTCCCGCATTACAGTTTTATAATTATTTCTACACTAATATGAATATTCCTTTAAGGGGGCATTACTTGAATCATTTTTATTAATTAACTATGATATACAAGATGCACTGTAACTGGTGTTATTTGTCTGATGAAGTTCTGTGGTTCAGGACGAAAGCGCTTACCAGCTTTCCATTTGATGTGAATAAAACTTTGTTCCTTTACCCAGTGGATTATTGGCGCTTTACTATCTGGTACGAAGGTACATTTTCAAACAAGGTACAAAAGTACAACTGGGTTTCTTGGATTCCTCAGCTGCTTTTTGTGTTTTTGCAACAGTTTCGCTTTGCGGCTTGATCAATTGAAAAAGTAACATATGTCTCTGCCTGTTATGAAAGCAGTGTCAGTGGGGCATATCTCTCAACCTCTTAATACAAGAAATCTGGACAAAGCCTAAAATAATGGGCCAAAGACCCCAAAATAGGAACAGGTTTTAAATATTGTTCTTATAAAGTTTAAACTTAGAAAATTTCTAGAATAGCAGGATTTGTATTAGTATACATTTTCTGAAGGAAATAAAGTCTGAAACAAACGTGACATTATTTAATGAGTTCAGTCATCACTGATTTGCCAGAAAACCACACATTTTATGAGGTGAAAATCTGGACATTCTGTAAACATTTAGATAGTTGAGAGGTATGGTCAGGAGCACATGTTACTTAATACTTTGAAAGTCTGTTTGTTGTCTAGGTGAACTAAGCAGAATAATAAATAAAAAACAGGGTCTCACTCTATTCCTTATTCTTAACAGGCTTCTTGAGGTCTCTATTAGAGTAGTTTGAAACAATCACAACTACTCTACAGATGTGTAGAATAACAAATTGTGCTGCCTGAAGTAATATACTGTATGGCTGAGTCAGACACTGGTGTAGGGCTTTGGAAACCTTTTTTACTTTGCTGTTTAAGCAGCTGAAGAGTATCGTAAAACAGGATAGGTGTACGCAATGCAGTATAGAAATAGTTATTGGATTTGATATTTGGTGGTGCAGTGGTAGCGTTGTTGCCTCACAGCAAGAGGTTCTCCCATTCGATTCTCGGCTGGAGTGCGGGGAGTGCCTTCTGTGTGGTGTCTGTATGTCCTCCCCATGGTTGGGTGGCATTCGAAAGACATGCGTAATTGGGCATGCCTTCATTGAAGGTTGGACATCGAGCTGGCACCTCGGCATTCATGAAAATCCACTGCCAATCATTAGCGGACCGGAGTTCCTCTGTGGCGACCCCTAACCGGGAAAAGCCGAAAGACAAACAACAACTGAACTTTTATAAAATGTGTGCTTTAATTAAAATTAAGATAATTTTAACTCAGACACTTCTTTTACTTATGACTAGCATGAGAATTGGATATACAGAGGATATAAAAAGTTTACACACCCCTGTTAAAATGTCAGGTTTTTGTGATATAAAAAATGAGACCACAATAAATAATTTCAAAACTTTTCCCACCTTTAATGTGACCTATAACCGGTACAATTCAAGTGAAAAACAAATCTGTTAGGGGAAAAAAATATAAAAAATAAAAAATGTACAATAAGCTGATTGCATAAGTGTGCACATCCTTAAACTAATACTCTGTTGAAGAACCTTTTGATTTAATTACGGCATTCAGTCTTTTTGGGTAGACACCTGCCATCAATTAAAGAAATTCTGATTAACCCCAAATAAAATTCAGTTGTCCTAGTAGGACTTTCCTGACATTTACTCAGTTGCCTGCTACAGCAAAAGCCGTGGTTCGCAGAGAGCTTACAAAGCATCAAAGGGATCTCATTGTTGAAAGGTATCAGTCTGAAGAAGGGTACAAAAACATTTACACAGCATTGGATATACCATGGAACACAGTGTAGACAGTCATCGAAAAGTGGAGAAAATATGAGACAATAGTGACGTTGCAATGAACTGGACGTCGATCCAAAATTGATGAAAAGACAAGACGAAAACTGGTCAGGGAGCCTGCCAAAAGACCTACAGCAACAGTGAAAGAGCTGCAAGTACTGGTTGTGTACTACATGTAACAACAATCTTGTGTATTCTCCATATGTCTGTACTATGGGGTAGGGTTGCAAGAAGGAAGCATTTTCTTACACAGAAAAATATCCAGGCCTGGCTAAAATTTGCAAAACAATATATCAAGTCTCCCAAAAGCATGTAGGAAAATGCGTTATGGTCTGATGAGACCAAGGTTGAACATTTTGACCACAATTCCAAAAGGTATGTTTAGTGCAAAAACAACAGTTCGCATCACCAAAAAAACAATATTCCCATGGTGAAGCATGGTGGTGGCACTATTATGCTTTGGGGTTGCTTTTCTTCAGCTGGAACTGGAGCTTTAGTCAAGGTGGAGGGAATTATGAACAGTTCCAAATACCAGTCACTTTTGGCTCAAAACCTTCGGGCATCTGCTAGAAAGCTGAAGATGAAGAGGAATTTCACCTTTCAACACGACAATGACCCTAAGCATACACTGTATACCTATCATAGTTTGTTTTGTGCAGCAACACAAGAATTGTGTGTTTGTGTGTGTCTCTCAGCTCATAGGTTACTACTAGGCTATCTACCCTTTTGGCCATTTTAAGCCTAGACAAATTTCTCATCCCAAAGGTAAGAGTCAAGCCTTGTACCTTGTGCGTACTGAGATAAACCCAGTGTGACTCATACATTCAGAAGCAATTCAATTCAAGGGACCATTTTTTCTTTTTTTCCCCAATATTTTTTTTCTTTTGCTTACACTTTATATTTATGTTTATTATTTGTTAAGTTTGGTGGTCATTTTCTAATTGAAATAAGGCACTAAGAGGCACAATCTACATTGTCTAGTGGAGCACACCCATTTTGCTTAAGAGTAAACACACTGTGCTAAGTGTCTAGCATCTTATTATGCTATTGGGCCTTAAGACGACAATAAACCACACATTGCTGTGTAGATGACCATGTGTTCACTAAACTAGAACTGACTATTAAAACATTGTGTTACAAGTAGCCGTCAATGTGTTGTAAAACTTAGGTACAAATGGAGTTGCAATGCACACTAAACATTTTTGTGCAGTATACCTTATAGATATATTTGAAGGGCCCGGATGTGTACTTTATCTGCTTCTCCCTTGGACCAAGATTTTTCTGTCTGTGCCAGAGCCATAGTTAGCTCATGTTTTTATGCGTTGCAGTTCATATTTCCCAAGCTACTAAAAGTATAATTTGTTATGCTACTGTAGACATTTGAACTGTACCTGGAAACACATGTGGATTGTGCTGAACTGTGCTTTATTTTTAATATCTGTGTGATTTCTTTAAATTGCTAAAGCTGTGCAGCGTTTGGTTATCAATTACATGACAGTTAAGTGATTAACTGTGAAAAATGCTTTAGGCTTTCAATGAAACTTCCTATTTGGGCATGGTTTTGAGCCTCCTGGCTTATGTTTTTGTGAAAAGTTGTCATGAAGGCATTTTTTCCAACACCTACTCAAAATTTTTTTTTTACTCTGTAATTAAGGGTGGGGGTGCAAATGATGGTCTCGTCCTGGTCTCCAAATAGCCTATCTACTCCTCTGTGACAGACCTGCTACTGGTTTACTGTGACACTGCATTCTGCATGCTAATATGTAGATGGGAAGTGGTGTCAGAATACAATGTACTATATACCCAACAAGGTGTCAGAGGTTAACAGTCTTTTGAAATTGGAAACTGCATTTTACTGTCACTGACGTTTTGGGGCTTGCTACATTTTTGAGCTGCTATGTAACTTAGTTGAAAGCCTTCTACCAAACCTTCCTTGAGAATGCAAGGACAGCAGTAAGCCTGAGCAAGCCATCTGCTGTCTTACTCTGCCATTAGTCTTATTTCACACATTTTTCAAAATAATTTTATTAAAAAAACTTCATGTCTCAGTAGTTCAGCCACAAACTTTACCCACCACGGTTTTATCCTGTTTTGTGCATCACTGAACTACCAGTGTATTTCCACTCCATTTCTTCCATTTTGGTGCATTATGATAACCCTATAAGCAACTCTCGGAAACTGCAAGGAAACTTCTCAAATAAAGAGAAAAATATTCTACATTTTGAAGAGTCTTGGGGGGGAAACTTGAAAAAATACAATGTACTCTGTCACTAACATGTAGGTATTTAAAACTTTCACATTTAGACAGGAAGAGACAAGAATGTGAGGCTTCTTGCATTCCATTAGAAATAGATAGATAGGTTCATAGATTAGTACTAAGCTAACTGCCCTTGAGAGCCATTTTAAGCCTAGCCAATTATCCCTTGTGAGACTCAAACCCTGCACGTTGTGCTTGCAAGGCAAACACCTTAACCATTAGGCCACCCTCCCAACCCCAGAGGTTCAAGAGACAATAGATGCTTATGTCTTTGAAGACAGAGTACAGCACTGAAACTGATGATCTGGCAGATTCACAGGCTTGTCAGTGGAATCAGAAATGATGAGCTATACATGGGCTCCATGGCACAGACTGAAGAACCCTGACCGTAAGTTGCTTGACTTAGGTTTGATTAGTGAACTAGGCCCCTAGGGAGTCAAGGAAGGGACTGAAATTTCTACCAGCTCACCTAACCTGGGGAGAGGTCTAGGTTTATAGCCAATGATTGACAGAGACCAAGGATGGCAGTGCAGAGGTGTGTGCAGTAAAGAAATCACATCTGAGGAAAAAGGAAGGACAACGGATATGGCATTCCAAAAACTCCATTGACATTTGTTAGTATAGTACCACAGCAGGACACCATGACCTCCTCTCTGTAGATTTCCTCCAACAGTTTAAACAACTGATTACCACTTGTAGGGCCCTAGTCCAACAGAGGCAAATCAACAAGGTGTCAGGGATGATGTGTAAATGACCGAAGAGGGGCTCCAGGACATGGCTAATGACAGACAGCTGTGGTGGGTGCCAAAAAAAAAGGAAAAAAAAATATTTGCACTATTGACAAAAGCAGATTCTACACTGGAGTAAGCAAATGATGTAAGTACAGTGAGTGAACTGTTGAATATACAACTTAAGTAGGGCAGAGGAACTGAAAGTGTTTCAAATACAGTCCATATAAGACATAGTGAAAACAAGGCCTATAATTCACTAGAAAAACTACAGGTGACTGCATATTAACCAATGGATAGGCAGAATCCGGACCCAATGCGAACTTGTGGCTACAGGTCTGAAAGGATAAAATGTGAAAGCTGTTAAGTTAAATCTGTAAGCGCTATTGGGGTAATACCATTTTTATACAGTAATTATACAATGATAGCTCATTACTACTCAAAGAATTATACAATGACAACTCATTACTATTCAAATACATGCACATGGACTGGACAGCCCAACCAGTGTGCCCATTGTAAATCGAGCATATACCAATAAAAAAAAAAGTCTGTCCACTAAAGTAACATTCAACGGGCCAGACTTTTCTATTGGAATATGCTACGGAGGGACAGCTCAAAAAAAGAAGAAAAATCAGGTATGGTCAGAAAAATAAAAGAAGAGAAGCGTACTAAATTTTTCTTCTTTTCTGCACTGTCCCTCTAAAAAGCTCAGCAGACTCTCTTAACTGCCAACTGTCCAAATGTTCACAGAAAATCCAAACTTCTGCTTCATAACAGCAACAGAGATTCTCTTTCTCCATTGCTATTCTTAACAAAAAGCAATGGACAAGATTTTCCTTTCTCTGTTACATTTATGCCATAGCACTAACATACTGTGCAAGCATGGGAACATAACTCCCATATGCAAGCACAGTGCATCAAAAATCAAGAAAGAATGGCAAACAAAGCAGAGGAACACTACAGCGCCATTATACAAAGATATTATTTAAGAAAGGTAAGCAATTTCTTTCTTAAATAATATCATTATATAAAGAAAAGTTGTGTAAAATCTTACCATAACCATAGATATCCTTCTCTTCCATGTTGCAGTATTCTGTATATGGGTTTACCCTCCAGTCTCGCATACATACGGTCAGTATCCAAAAGCTTTTAGCCCCTCTGTGGTGTGTGAGATGTTTGATGTAAGCAAGATTTCGTGGGCCATAAAGGTGACGTCGGTACACACCAACCCTCAGAACAGAAGCCCCAGTTAGAGCCAGCCCTATAAGGGCAATGCCATATCATGGCCATCCAGGAAGGGAAGTCATTAGCTGACAGCAGGGGAAGGAAGAAATACTGCAACATGGAAGAGAAGGACATCTATGGTTATGGTAAGATTTTACACAACTTTTCTATGTCCTTCTATTCCCATGTTGCAGTATTCTGCATATGGGTGATTGCCAAAGCTCACTGAAATTGGGGTGCTGGTCTAGAGGCAGACCCCAAGAATCCATGAAGGATAGCCCTTGAGAACCCTTCCATGGATCTGGAGATGTGGTCAAGTTTGTAGTGTTTAGTGAAGGTATGGACTGAAGACCAAGTAGCAGCTTCCACGATACCAGAGGTATCCACGCCCTTGAAGAAGGCCATTGCTCTTGTGGAATGAGCCTTAATTGTACTCTGCAGAGACTTACCATGGAATTGGTAACAGAAGGTGATGGTCTTGGAGTTCCAAGTAGAAATAGTCTGCTTGGTAATGCCTTCCCCAGGGCTCCGGGGTGAAAGGAAACAAAAAGTTGGTCAGCCTATCTGATAGGCTTGGTGTTGTGCAGGTAGAATCCAATTGGCCTGTGTACATCCAGGGAATGCAGCAGTGTCTCACTGTCTCCTTGTGGGTTTGGGAAAAAGACAGATAGTTGTATGGCCTGATTGAAGGACAGATCATTAATTACCTTGGGCATGAAGGACAGGTTAATCCTGAGGGTGACCCTGCCCTTGTGAAAAATGAGGAATGGAGAAATAGCCATAATGGCTTGGAGTTCAGACACTCCTCTGGCTGACGTTAGGGCCACTAACAGATCAGTTTTCCAGGTTAAATGCTTTAATGAAGCTTTAGCAGCTGGCTCAAAAGGCAGTAGCGTAAGCTTCTTGAGCACATAGTTAAGGTCTCAAGGTGGGGGAGAAGGTTTTCTGAGGGCCTAAGGTGAAGTACCCCCTTGAAGAAGACTTTGGAAGGAAGTCTGGATGCTAATGGGGGATCCAGAGGCAGGCATGCAGAAATAGCAGATAGATGGGCTTTGATGGAAGAATAAGCCAGTCCAGTCTGTAGTAGCGCACACAAATAGGACAGCACTAGAAAGGGTTCACTAAGAAGTGGGTCCAGCTGACTTTTATGACACCACATAGTGAATCATTTCCACTTTGAGAGATATGATTTTCTTGTAGTTCATTTCCTGGCCTCCTGCAGGACACTGAGCATGTCTTCATTGTAAAGGTGTCTGAATGGGATCAGAATCCTTTCAGCCACAGGGTTGGGTGCAGAAGCTGCCACTGTGGATGGATTAGTGACTCCTTGTTCCGTATGAAAAGGTCCACTCTGAGGGGTAACTTGTGGTAATTGCCCTTGGACAAGTGTAGGAGTAAGGGGAACCAGTACTGTTTGGGCCAGTAGGGAGTCACCAGGAAGATTTTTGGGTTGTCCTGCTGAAATTTTAGCAGGACCTTTTGAATGAGTGGGAAGGGGGGATACATACAGATATTTCCCCTTCCAGGAAATTTAGAAGGCATCTGTTGCCAGTGCCTGTGGTTCTGGTGTCCTGGTGCAAAAGCCAGGAAGTTGCCTGTTGATGGTGGAGACAAACAGGTCTATTTGAGGTATACCCCATTTGTGGACCAGGTCCAGGAAGACATCTCTGTGAAGCATCCATTTGTGGTTGCTTGTGCTGGTTCTGCTCAAATAATCTGCCTGTGTATTATGGAGAGAGGGAATGTAGGTCACCTGCAGGGTAATTTTCTGAGAGGTGGCCAATTCCCAAACCAAAAGGGCTAGTCTGCAGAGCAGGTAGGACCCCCCCCCCCCCGCTAGTTGATATATCACAGTGCAGTAGTGTTGTCTGTGTATATCAGAAATGGCCCCTTTTATAAGAAGGGGAGAAATGCCTGGAGGGCTAGAAGGATTGCACTCATCTCTTTGGCATTGATGTGTTCTGATTTGAGGTGATGTGGCCACAGGCCCTGCACCTATCGGTGGCTGAGGGTGGCTCTCCACCCCATGTCTGAGGCATCTATGTGCATGGCCTGAGTGGGTTGAGGTGGTTGGAGAGGAAGGCTTGGGTTGTGGTTTACCTGAGCCACCCACCATAGAATTTCCTTTTTCAGGCAGGGAAAAAGGTGCACAATGGGCTCCAGAGGCTGGCTGTGTTCCTTCCAGATTGACTGAAGGTACCATTGTAGCTTTCTTCATGTGCACTCTTGCTAAAGGAAGCTTGGGTATGGTGGCTGCCATGTAGCCCAAAGGTTTGAGGTACTGCCTTGCAGTCAACTCTGTGGAGTGAAGGACCAGGAGAAGGTGTTCTGTTAAGGAACTCACTTTTGGTGGGGGTAGGTATGCCTCCATGAGATCTTAGCGGATCCTGCATCCAAGGAATACAATGTATTGTGTTGGTTGAAGATGGTATTTTGGTAGGTTTATCTGAAATCCCAGTGGCTTAAGGACGGTCACCACGAACTGGATGTGCCCTTGGAGGGTTTCTTGGCTGGCAGCCTGGGTCAGCATGTCATCCAGGTAGGGGAATATCTGTATTCCCTTTGTCCTGCAAGTCAACACAAGCATTTAGTGAAGACTCTGGGTGCAGTGGCTAGTCCAAAGGGCAAGGCAGAGAACTACAAGTGAGAGGAACCCACCAATAATCTCAAGTATTTCCTGTGGGAGGGCTTGATTGGGTTGTGGAGGAAAGCATCTTTTACATCTAAAGTAGCCAGGAATCCTTGTGGAATGAGAGGGAAAAGGACTGTCAGAGATAGCATTTTGAAGGTAGGGACCTTTAGAAAAAGGTTGAGATAGCAGAGATCTAGAATGGGTCTCCAAGGGCTGTCCTTCCTGGGGACCAGGAAGAGCCTTGAGTAGAATCCTCTTCCTTTTGCAGTAGAGGGGACTGTCTCTATGGTACCCTGATCTAACACCATCTGGACTACTGGTCGCAAGAGGTGCAGTTGCTCGAAGTATGCCTCGCCATATGGGAGGGGAGATCCAGGATTTAAAAGTAACCATTTTGAAATATGGACAGGACCCACTAATCTGAGGTGAGATGGGTCCAAACAGGGAGACAGTGAGAGAGGCGAGCTGACAGTGGTACAGAAGGAGGGGGAGTAGGAGGCAGGGGTGGCAGGTAGTCAGACGCTACCTGCCCTGTCCTGAAATGGAGTCCTCTGGCTAGAAGGAGGGGGATGCTCTAACTGGAGGGGGTTGTTTGCTTGTGGGCTTAACAGACCTTGAAGGAGGAGAAGGGTGGGAGTGCTTTCCAATAAACTGCGTTTTGGCTGGATAGTTTCTGTGAAACTTACAGAGAGGTGAAACCAATAAATGTTTCAGGTCCTGCATTTCTTTTCCCTTTTGTTGCAGGGATTTGAAAAGCTCTGCCACCTTAGAACCAAAGAGTACAGCATTATCCAAAGGAGCATCATTGAGCTTTGCCCTGAAATCATCTGGCAGAGGTTGTAGGCGAAGCCAAGAGTATTTGCATAAGGCAGATGCTAATACTGCTGACCTGGCAGAGAATTCAGCAGCATCGCAGCTACATTTGACAGAGTATCTGGTGACCTGAGAGGAGAGATGCAGGAGAGAGGACAGTGATGCTTTGGCAGGGAAGTCTGGAATATCTACCAGGAGTTTGGTGGCAGATTCCAAGAGGGACAAGGTATACTTGGCCATGTGGGTCTGGTAGTTTGGAGCTCTGAAGGCCAAGGTAGCCAAAGTATATATCTTTTTGCCGAACCTTTCCATTGTCTTGCTGTCATTGTCAGCTGGGAGAATGGTGGCAGTAGGTAGGAGTTTGGAAGCTTTGTCCGTAGAGACTGATATAGTGGCAGGTTCAGCTGGTGGGCACTTAAGCAGATGCTTAGCAGTGTCAGGCTCAGGCATCTTATAAAGGCTGTCTGCTGTGCATGGGGCAGGAGGTTGGGAGTCAGAGATGCAGAAGAAAAGGGATCTAAAAAGGCAGGCAGGATAGCAGGAACAGCAGATGAGCTGGGAGTTTCCATATGAATAAGGTCATAGTACCTCTTTTGTACCTCAGTCATTTCTATGGATTCTCATTTAAAGTGATCCTTCATCCTGCTTACTGTCTCACTAAAGGTCAAATCTTCAGCTGGGGAGTCAGAGTCCACTGACTCTTCCTCTAGGGATCCGTATCCCAAGGGGGAGGATAGTTGTGAGTTGTAAGAAAGAGATCCCTCTTCCCTAGTCACTGTCTCAGTAGGCCAAGGTCTAAGACTCAGGAGAGGAGAAGAGGTGGAACCAGTAACAGCAGTAGTAGTTCTCAGTGCCATAAAGGCACTGAAAAGGCTTTGACTGAAACCCTGCCAGTCAGGCATGCTTTCTGTAGAATGAGAAATCTGTTTCCTCTTTTCACTTCTTTTAAGAGGGCCTGCTGACGTCTGTCTAGAAAATGGAGATTGCAAGGGCTCGAACACCTCAGACGGTTCCTCAGAAAATGCAGCCCCCCCCCCCCCAAGTGTCCAAGACCAGTGCCGGAATAGCCTCCCGCCTAAGGATAGTGCAGCATCCTGAGAGGTATCTGCGACCTCTGGAGTGGCGGATCCGGGTCCAGATCCAGGAACCAGGTCTATGTCAACTACAGGTTGGGGGTCGGTCAGAAGAGGCTCAGCAGCAAAGGCCATAAGGTCCTGGCCGCCTTTTTTGGTGGTTCTGGGGAGACCATAATCCATAACATAAGGTACTTCACACACTGGTTTTCAAGATAAAGATTAAGCACATGCAAGCAACTATGCAATGTTTTAGGCACAAACGCCTAGCAAATTGGGCAGGCCTTTTGGTCATGCAACGTCCCAAACAGAAATGACACTTATCATGGGCGTCCTTATGAAGGACTTGGCGGCTGGACTGACACCTACCCTTTCTGGATAACATGAACAAGTAATACAAAATTTTAGGAGGACTGAAAAGGTCCCCAGTGGGGTACTTATCTGATAAACGAATCCGACGTTAGCAGTAGCAGAAACACCTGGCGTATGACTGGTGACTAAAAAGTTCTGTGGGCTGGTGCGTGCCAACATCACTTTTATGGCCCACGAAATCTCATCTACGTCAGACGTCTCACGCACCACATTGGGACTGAAAGCTTTTGGATACTGGTCATACATACGCGAGACTAGAGGGTAAACCCATATGCAGAGTACTGCAACATGGGAAAAGAAGGACATCAGCAATAACCCACTTGTGGGTATGGGTAAATCAGGATTTACCCATGGTTAGCTTTGTTTAATCACGAGTGTGAACCACACTAATTGTGGGCAAATCTTGATATACCCACACCTACTTGGGGGGTTATTGCTTAAGTATGAAATAGAAACCTGTGCTACAGCAATAAATTAATATCTTATTCACAATGAACAGTTTAAAGCTTTGTGAGTTCTATTGAGCTACTGTGAATGTAGTGCATACTACTTCTGTGCATTCAGTGATGGCCAGAATGAGTGAGGGTACCTTGTGGCACAGTGCAAGAAAATGGCAGAACCTGCTTTTAAAATGCTGAACTTAAACAGTAAGATGTACAAGTCTATCTACATGTCAGTATCACGTTCTGGGTATGAACTTTAACCTTTGGTCAAGTATGGTTGGACTGTGTGTATAAAAATAAAGAATACAGGCTTTTTTTTTTTTTTTTTCTGAAGCAGTGACTCTGGATGCTCAGCCAAAGGAAGTAAATATGCCAGGCAGAAATGGTTGTGATGTACTTGGTACAAAATTCCTGGAGATCAATACTGAAATTAGTTTCTGCAACAAAATATAACAAAATGCAGTTCACGGTCAATGTGTTAACTGGTAATGAAGACATACACAGATAGTTGTGAGACTGTGCCATGGGAATGTGTTAAAAGGGCCCCCACAGAACAGATGCAGATAGTCAACTGTGGAACTTTGAGTAATTCCAAATACAGTAAAATATGTAGACTAATGCTGATCATAAACTGCATATTTCTATTAAAGATAAACAAAATCATTATTTAACAGCAAATAGCCCACTGTGGTAAACAAATACAATAAAAGTTAGCACTTCAACAGCACGGAAGCATACATAATGTACACAGTGCAGGGTGGAAAGGGTATTTTAAAGAAATCTGGATGATCTTTTTGAAGGTTTAACATATCTGTAGGTGAAGCATCATACAAAGATTTCACCTGAGGCAGTCTATATGATTCATGCTCCTATAAGAGTATCCACTGCAGGACAGTGACAGAAGAAACCCTAAGTGTACTGAGTCAACAGTCAGACATGACCAATATTATTAATTAATAGCATGTTAACTGTCATGAAGTAGCAGAAATGACTAATAGACTGAATTACCAGTATGCTGTCGTGAAGTAGTATGTACTTACCAATGAGACCTTAACAAATGGATCAACAGTGAGAATTACCCAGTTTAAACTATTGAAATGGTAATAGTGACTAAGCCTAATGTCAGATTATTTTTGGTATTTGATGAAAAACATGGGTTTTGATAAATTAAATTGGATGAATTCTGTTCCAGAATCTGTACTTTCAATGCACTTTTAGGGCATCACACATTCTTGAGGCTACTGTTTGAGATCTCATCACTTCCATAGGGTAGCAACAGCTGTAGTTAAAGTGCTAGATAGAGTACTCAACAAAACAGGTGACATTTTAATCTGGGGTGCTAGAAAGCAGACTGGCATAGCTGTTAGGCAGACTGAGGTCTCAAAATCTGAAAATCAATAAAGATAAATACTAGATAAGTGTTACTTCTTTGAAATACATGGGGCATGTAATGAGAAAAAAATACCTCTTTGACCACATGCTGATAAGGTTAAAGCTATTGTGAATTTCTTAGGCATGGTACCGTATACAGCAACGTTCATACCTTCATTGTGCTAAAAATAGCAATACTGTTATAAAAGTTGAAAAAATATTATGACACAGTACTGGTGACTGTCAGCAGATCAAGAAACATGTTTTCAGTTCCTAAAGTATATGATAACTACAGCACCAGCTAATGCTTGTCCACAAAGGCTAAGAACAGTTCTTTTTCAAGAGGCAGACCTGTAGCTTATACATGCATGGCATTAACAGATGCTCAAAAATGTTATAAGCAAGAAGTGAAGTAAATGCTAGATAGTCTTCATCGGACATAAATCGAAGATTACATTTATGGCAATAGCACTGCTGTAGAATCTAATTAAAAACATTTTAGAGTAATTTAGAGTAATTTCTATAAAGTTACATCATCATGCCAAATGAAGATTCTGTTAACTTTATGGAAATATACCTTGAAAGTAAAGAAAAGAACAAAACTGGAAACATTTGACTATTACTGCTGTTTGTACACCACTTATTATATTGTACAGGTTGTATTTTTAAGTATTAATTTGATTAGGTTATGACTGAAAAGAGGCTACAGTGGTCCACTTCACCTACCTGCTAAATAAAACAAATAAAAAGTTAAAATATCTGAATGAGTGCAAACAGGATCGAATGAAAAAAAAATGAATTGGTGTGAAATGTTTTACAGATGTCAATAACAGAGTAACTACAAGACCTGAAACCTTACACTACAGATGACTCAAGCTACAACTGCCTGAAGAAATCTATATGACAAAATGGTCTGATAACATGCACTCAGTATACCACATTTCCCATTTCAAGTTGAACCGTTATGTAATAAAGGACTGATGCTCAGAAGTGGCTTTGTGGTCTTTCATGCACTGCACACATGCTACCAAATACACAGGAATCACACCTGAGCTTAGCAAATTAGCAAGGAAACAGCATGTGGTATTAAGCAATGGTCAAATGTGACTGTGCAGACGGACAGTTAATGCAAGCTGTTAGATCTGTGTCAATGATAAAACAGTGTCAGTGTTGCAGCAGGAAGCACACTTGCCTTTGGTGCAGAAAGCTATGGGTTCTACTCCCACACTAGGTAGATGGACTGCTGACAGTGCCTTACAGCATATGTAGGGTTCTGCACTCATGAGTGTGTGTCATCCTTGGGATGAGGCACCTGCTTGTGTTGGTGGTATCTCAGTAGATGTAAGGGGTCCCACAGCAACTATCAAAAAGAGGCGGGACCTCGTATTTTACACAACATAAAAAACACATTATTTACATACGTATTTGCAAGCACATATATAAACATTTCCATATATTTTTTTACTATTTATCATTTTTCTTATAACATCTTTGTTGTTTTTCTTCCATAATTGATCTGTACTCCATCTGCCACAACCACAATTCATTTTTTTGCAATACATCTGTCAAAATCCATTTTCCATTAAACAAAATTTTATCCAGTGTCCATTTCAAATAACCCATATTACATAAACAAATTCTTATCTACTCTTCTCTCATATTCTTTCTTCTTGTTCTTATAATATCTGTATATAATCATATTCATATTTACAGTATTTGTGTCATTAATATTCACAAAAAAATATTCACACAATTTTCTCCAGCATTTCACCACTCTTTTACATTAAAAAAAATGTTCTGTTGTCTCTTCCTCCCCACAAAATAAACACTCACACTTCAACTTCCATTTCATATGGCACATTCCCCTTTACTGGTAATTTAATTTACTACTAGTTCCATAGGAAATCCTGATACTCTGTTTTAGTACACTTCTTTTTCTGACTTTAACGGCTTTAATCCTTCTGGTAAATGTCCCCATGAATTTGCATGACAATACTGTTTCATCACATTGCTATACCACATCTTTCTATCTTACTCATTACCATTTTTTATTTTCCATGTTCATACTTTTTCGTGATAATATTCTTTTTCATGTTCTCATCTTCTCCCAGAACTTTTTGTACTTACAGTTAAACATTCTCACCATTAATTTCTCATTCTTTTCCTTTACTCACTTTAACACTTTTGAAGAAGCAGAATAAATAACTGGCTTTTAGTAACCCCAATCCCCCCTCATCTTTACTCAAATATAACACACCTCTTTTTTCTGGGTTTAATCTTGAACCCCATGTGAAGGAAAACAGCAATTATACAATTCTATTTCATATTTTTGTGGGATCATGACAAACGTGAACATATGCTATTTTTCCCATTACTACAGAATTCACCAATGCTGATCTATATGTCTTCCACAGAAGAGATACTTCTTTCATTTATCAAACCCAACTACTGTGTCATAACTACCTTTGTTTTCCCAAACTTTATCCCTAGCAAAGGCACTTTATTCACTGAAAAATACACCATCACCCCATTTTTCCCCACATCATCCAAACCCTCACTTTTATCTTTATTCAAGGCCATTCCCATTTCCTTTAAATGTCCATTCAGAAAAAACCAACACTGCCCTATCCATATTTTGTTCTTAGTAACTACAACTATATTGTCTGCATTTGTCAAAATGAATTGAATCACCACCTCCTTTTGCATCACATATCTAGCATACTTCATTTTATAACCTATCTCACTCACTATCACATTCATTACCAATGCAAACAATATTCCACTCATGGGACATCCTTATCTCACTCTCACTCTATTATTTTTATATGCTGACATACATACTCTCCCAATTCGTTTACCTATTTCATACTTCGCCATAATATCCCACAAAGCACCATGTCCTACTGTATCAAATGCCTTGCTAATATCACCTACCAGAAGTTTCACATCCTCTACTTTACTTATATCATCCATAATTTCTCTCACAACCAGGAACAGTTCTTGACATCCCTTCCCTTTTATGCCACATATGCTTTCTTTTATGGTATCCCTCATCCTTCCTTCTATTCTTCTCTATATTATTCTCATAAACATTTTACAATCTGTGTTATTTAGTGTGATAGGTCTCTAATTTTTAATTTCATTCTTCTCGTCTTTCTTTCATATAAATGTTAAGACCGCACTATATAACTCTTCATAAACAAACTCTTCCTCTAACCATTCATTTGGCATGTTTACAAAAAAAACCTGTTTGGCATTCCAGTAATTTCTTATACGTTCCATACCTATACCACATGGGCCTGATAGTGAATCAACATTTGCTTTCCTATTTAATTCATCCAAGTCACTATTAGTAATTTGTTTTATAAAGGTTTCCTTAAATCAATCTGGATTTTTTTTTTTACTTCCCATTTTTTCTTATTTTCTTTTACTCTTACACATACTTTCTGCATGCTGTACTACAATACTTATAATTTTTTCTTGGGTTCTTTTTACATCTCCTTTTACAGATTTCATTTCCCTCATTATACTAATATCCTCCTTTATTACTTTAACCAAATATGCAGATACCACCTGCCTTCTCCATTGTAAATATTTTTCTCTAAACAGTAATGCCTTAATTTTTTCCCCGTTTTCATATAGTTCTTTTTCCTTATCATATTATCCTGTATTACTCTCTAAATTCTCTGATACATTTCTGCACATCTTCCCATTCTTCACTTTCACTTTCTTTCTTATATCATCCTGTCTTTGAAAAAACACTTTCTATGCTTCTTTTTAAATTTAATCCACGATTCAGACCAGTTTTTATGGAAGTCCTCCATGGTTATATGATCCTTCCATAACTACAATACTTCCTACTCTCCAATTTCATCCCATATCTCATTTATTCTTTTTTCCCTTTACTATTTTAATATAATCTTTTCGACCATCACCTCCATTCATATTGCTAAATGGTCTGAAAAAAAAGTCACAACTCTACCACCATCTGCTGCCCCCACACCTTCTAATACTACAAAATAATCAATTTTATATCCAAGTGCCCCCTTCTGCAAGTCCATTGTGTTCTGCTCCACACACTAGTGTACCACATTTTATCTCTTGTATTTCTTTTTACATCTTTCATTTCTTTTTACATTTTCCCCTTAAATCACAATTAAAATCCCCTGCAACTAAAATGTTAATGTTAACTACCACATAGTCTAATATCCTATTAACCAGATTCTATCTTTCCTTGCTACTTATATATGCACATAATGCTATAATTCTATAAACATGTTCTGTCCTCCTCACGTCCACAACAGTTCACCTTCACATCCCTACCAATGCTGTATCTAGTATTTTCACTGTTTTTGTACAACAGAGCCATGCCAGAATGACATTCTCTTCATAAGTTCCAACACACATTTTTTTTTTTTTGCTTGCAGTTTTTCTTCACTTGTCTGGAATCTTACATCGTCAAGAATAACAACATCCACATCACATTTAGCACACCCTTCCAGTATCCCTATCCTTGTTACAATATTAATAATACTGTTCATGTTTACTGAAAGTACTCTAAAGTTGTTGCTGTTCCTTCCTTTTTAGTGCAGGAGAAATATTTTACATTTTTTCCTTAATTTTACTTCTTCTCCAATTAAATATTTTTTTTTCCTGGGGTTATGTACAAATAATTCTTTATCTTTAGAATCTTATTTTTCACTGGCTAGAACTTCAAAAATCATTAATATTAATCCTTTCTCGTGATTTCCCTTCCTGCATGCAGTCATCTCCTCATTTTTCCCTCCATATTTTTTCTTCTTCCACAGTTTCTTCTTTACTTATTTCACCCTCTTCCCAGTCTTTTGTTATCCTTCCTTGTGTATGTTTCCCTCTCTTTCCCTTCAACACGCAGCGCACAAAACACTTGGCAAGTGTTTTCACCGTGTTTTTTTTTTACATTTCAAAACAGCTTGCAACCTCCAACCTCTACTCCGTAAGTGTTTCTCATTTTTAACTTTCACAATATTATCACTAGTTTCACACAGTAGCTACAAGTATGGTTTGACAGTCTTCTTCCAGTTCTTCACTTCTAAATTGCAAAGTGAAATTTTTTTTAACATTTAAGTAAGTACCAGAAAACAAATAATTGTTCCGCAGATAAATGCCCTTCTTTTTGTTAAACAGTTCCAGAAATTTCATCATCAGTCCACCAGTTCCAAACGTTAAGTAACAAAAAGTCTCCATCCCATTATGTATAAAATACCAAATTTCTTGAGCTTTAAACCCATAACAGTTACCAAGTTGTCCCATACATAATATCAGTCAATTACAGAGTCATTTAGTGCTTTTATTCTCATAGTTGGCTTTCTTTTCTTTTTAAAAAATAGTTTTACTTACAGTTTGTTCCTGCTCTCCTTTTTTCCTGCTGTCTCAGCTGAATATGTTTTAGTTACTGCACTATCTGCTGCCACAAAATCAGATAACTTCTCAGTTTGTTACTACTTTCTTCTTTTAGTTTGTCTCTGCTGCATTCTCTACTGCCACATCACCTGGCTCATTTTCCACATAACCGTACTCAGCACTTCTGAAAAAGTTATCTGCCATCTCACCTCGAGAAACAGCAGAACTGTCGACTGGATCATCCTGCTCAACTATTTTTAAAAGACCATCATCTGCAAGCCCTACTGAGGCCAGTTCTGTTACTTGTACTACTTCAACAGACTCGCTTACTTCCTCCCCCGTGGAGACAGCTAAACATGGCTCATTTATAACTTCCACCTCACAGGAATCTTTATTTATACTCTGAAGCTCCATACTGAATAATACTCTCCACCTCCAAACTCTCCATAGCTTTTCTCTCCTCATCCATGCAGCTGTTGGAGCCTTCAAGCACCATCTAGCAGCTCTAAAGACTAGGGAAGCTGTCCGATGTCCCGGTCAAATTTCCCTTTGCAGTGTAATATAAATACAGTACAGTTTTGTACCTACCATAAATGTAGATGTCCGATAGGAATGCATCTGCAGTCCTTACAAATGGGTTGTCCTGTCGTCAGGCAGCCCTTCGGTCGGCCGGATTCCAAAGTCTGGGTCTGGCCTCGGCTGGTGTCGCACTTCACCCGACGTCATAGCTGCAGTTGTTCGGGTATAAAGGCATCAGCCGACGCCATTTTCCTCAGTGTTTCTTGCCCCAGATGCCAGGTGCCCTCTTGGAAGGCTAAATTTGGATAAATGCCAATGATTCCAAATAGTAGAGAGCAAACACAAAAAATAAGCATGTATGCACATATATACAAACAAATACACCATAACAGATCCCCCCCAAGCTAGCTGAAGGCTGGCAAATACCCTAGGAGTACCTCAGAGGGAAGGTGGGTGGGTAATCCTGACTGCAGATGCATTCCTATCGGACATCTACATTTATGGTAGGTACAAAACTGTACTATGTCCTTCAAGGATGCATCTGCAGTCCTTACAAATGGGTAGAATACCATAGCTAAACAAGGGGAGGAGGAAAGAGTAGTGATTATGGTGTAGCTAGGATCCCTTGCAAAACAGCAGTGGCAAAACCTTCTCGGGATCTAGAGTATAAAGGTAAATTGTAATGCTTGGCAAATGTATGCACGGAGGTCCAAGTAGCAGCCTCTATAATGTCCTTGGTAGCCACTCCTCGTAAGAAAGCTGTGGTAGTGGCTGTAGCCCTTGTGGAGTGAGGCCTGATGTTCTCTGGAGTTTTCTTTCCATGGTAGGAGTAACAAAATCTAATGCAATTTCCTATCCATTTGGAGATTGTCTGTTTTGAAATTGGTTTTCCTTCCTTTCCTGTGGCATATGCTACCAGAAGCTGGTCAGTTTTTCTATTGGACTTAGTCCTGTCCAGGTAGTAGCGTAACTGCCTGTGTACATCCAAGGTATGCAAAAGTCTTTCTCCTCTGTTCTGTGGGTTTGGGAAGAATGTAGGTAGGTGGATAGCCTGATTTAATGACACTCTGGATACCACCTTAGGCATAAATGTAGGATTTGTTCTCATGGACACTCTATCTTGATGGAAGATCAGGAAGGATTGTACTGCCATTAATGCCTGTAGTTCAGAGACCCTTCTTGCTGAAGTTATTGCCAGCAGGAAAGCAGTCTTCCAGGATAAGTATTGTAAATCTGCTGTTGCTGCTGGTTCAAAAGGAGGAAGTGTCAATTTTTCTAGCACAAAGTTCAAGTCCCATGCTGGCAATGGTGGTTTCCTGGGAGGTTTTACATTTTTAATTCCTCTCAGAAACTGTCTGAGCAGGGGATGAGAGAAGACAGGAGGATCCAAACTATATTGTGCTGAAATAGCTGATGCATGTATCTTGATGGAAGAATAGGACAGGCCTGTGTGGAAGAGCTCTGCCAAGTACTCCAGGATGTTGGCCATGATTACCAGAGTCACATTTTCTCCCTTTGCAGTACTCCAAATGAGATATCTTTTCCATTTTGTTGCATAATTCTTTCTTGTTGAAGGTCTGCGCGCCTCCAGGATTATGTCTTTAACCCTTTGGGATAAGTTTGGGTTAATTGCTGTTATGTAATGTTCCAGGCAGTTAGCTGCAGAGTTTTCAGGTTTGGATGCAGGATGTTGTAGTTGTTCTGTGTTAACAGTAATGGGATCAGGGGTAGTGTCCATATTTGTTCCCGAGACATGCTCCTCAGCAATGGGTACCAATGTTGTCTTGGCCAGTCTGGAGCTATCAGAATGATCCTTGGACGGTCCTCTTTGATCTTCAGAAGCACCTTGTGCATCAAAGGAAGTGGTGGAAATGCGTATGCTGTCAGGTTTTTCCAACTGAAAGATAGGGAGTCCACCTTCCAAGCAAGTGGGTGGTACGTCCTTGTGCAGAATTTCTTTAGTTGGTGATTGAATGGGGATGCAAACAAGTCTATTTGTGGTAATCCCCATTTCCTTGTGATGGCTTTGAAGATGTCCGGATGAAGCATCCATTCGTGGGCATCTGTGGTTGTTCTGCTTAATATGTCTGCTAGAATGTTTTCTTTTCCCGGTACAAAAATTGCTAGTAACTGAATGTTGTAGCTCAGGGCCACATCCCATAGGTCCAGTGCCAGCCGGCATAGAGGATAGGAATGGGTGCCCCCCTGTTTGTTGATGTACCACATAACTGTGGTGTTGTCTGTCCTTATCATCAACTGACCTTCTTGGAGAAATGGTCTGAATGCCTGGATTGCCAATTTTACTGCCAGCATTTCCTTTAGATTTATGTGTAGGCGCAGCTGGTCTTGAGTCCATAAGCCTTGTATGCACTTGCCCTGCATGTGTGCTCCCCAACCGAGGTCTGAGGCATCTGTCATGATGGTTTGGCTTGGTTGGCTGTTGCAGAAGGGCAATCCTGTGTTTGATTGACAGGCCTGAGCCCACCATAGGAACTCTTGTTTCAGGCATGGGATAATTGGGATTTTGGTTTCTAGGCTGTGCTTGTGTTGGGACCACAAATTCCTTAGATACCACTGTAGCTTTCTCATATGCAGTCTGGCATGAGGGACCAGAATTATGCAGGATGCCATGAAGCCTAGAGCTTGCAGTACTTTTCTTGCAGTTAGGTGGTTCTGCTTTGTTAATGCCAAGAAGTAGAGAGGTAGTTGCTCCTTCTTTTCTGCAGTTAGGAATGCCATTTGCTTTGATGTGTACAGCTCTGCACCCAGAAAGGTTATTCTTTGGGATGGAATCAGCCTTGACTTTTTTATATTGACTGTATATCCCAAGGCTTGCAGCAGGTAAATGACTCTTTGTAGGTCTTCTGCTAGCTTGCTTTTGTTGTCCGCTTGTATCAGGCAGTCATCCAGGTAGGGATAAATTTGGATTCCCTGAAGTCTGCAATGAGCAATTACTGATGCCAGGCATTTCGTGAACACTCTGGGCGCAGTAGATAAGCCAAAGGGCAATGCTGAAAATTGATAATGCTCTGATCCTGCAAGAAATCTGAGGTATCTTCTGCAAATTGGTCTTATGGGGACGTGCAGGTATGCCTCCTTGAGATCTAGAGTTACCAGCCAAGACTCCTTGCCCAGCACGGGAAGAAGCTGCTGTAGGGTCAGCATTTTGAATTTTGGAACAATAAGGAATGTGTTTAAAGCGGACAGGTCTAGAATGGGTCTCCATTTGTTTTCTTTTCTTGGTACCAAGAAGAGTCTGGAGTAAAATCCCTTTCCTTGCTCCATAGATGGTACCCTTTCCACAGCTCTCATTCTTAATAGCTGAGATATTTGTTTTAGAGCTTCTGTCCTTTGAGTAGGTGGTAGGTTTGGCATTCCTCTCTTCCCTGGTAGAGTATGGAAATGGAACCTGTAACCTTGGTCTATAGTTTGCAAAATCCATTTTTCCCTTGTGATGCAATGCCAGTTTTTTGAGAATAAGGTTAGTTTTCCGCCTAAGGGTGCTTCTAGTTGTTCCCTGGTAGGCGGTGCCACTGTCAAGTCACTGTGATTGAGTTGTTGTAGTGGTGGTGGCTGCGTCTGTGCCTCGCTGGTTGTTACCTTGCCATTGGCGTCCCCTGTAGGCACCCCTGGATTGATTTCTGCCTCTTGAATGCCTATTCCTGCCTCTCTGAGCCTTAGAGGAGTCCGGAAAGGACCAATTCTTGGATGGCCAGTTCCTGCTAAACCTTGGAGGTTGAACCTGTAAGAAATCTTTCACAGTTTGTACAGATTTCGCCTTCTCTTCCATCTTTTTTAGCACCTGCTGAGCAGGGGAACCAAATAAATTGACCTTGTCCATGGGTGCATCCAAAAGCTTTGATTTGACATGGTCTGGTAATGCCCGTTCTTTCAACCATGCATGTCTCCTGATAACTGTGCCAGTCATGGCTGATCTAAAGGAAGCCTCCAGTGCATCATAGCCACATTTTAAAGAATGATTACTAACCTGCTGTATGTTATGTACCATTTCCTGAACATATTTTTTATCTAAAGATTCTTCAGAGGAAAGCTTTTTAGTTAACTGGTCAAGCATAAACTCTTGATATCGAATCATATGAAATTGGCAGTTCAAAGCCCTAGCTGACAAGGTAGCAGAAGTGTAAACTTTTTTACCCCATCTCTCTAAGGACCTGGAATCCCTTTCAGAGGGGAGTGGGTTTTTAGTAGAAGTAGCAGCTACAGCTTTAGGGCCCTGGGCGATGGTCTCTGGATCTGCAAAAGGAGCCTTGTATAAATGGTGATGAGTGTCCGGGACCCTGTAGAACCTATCGGGCTTAGCAGGAGCCGGAGGTAATGAATCAGGATCAGTGCAAGCATCATTAAATACATCATCTACAACAGAAAGAACTGGAGGTATAGCTAAAGGCCTATGTTGTGGCAAATGTAGAAAGGTTCTAAGCCTTTTTCTGGAGTCTGAGAAATCTTGGCCCTGCCACTGAAATTGTTCCCTCATAGCATGCAAGGTTTCCCCAAAGGAAAATTCCTCAGGTGGAGAGGCTGAAGGAATGGACTCTTCAGCATCAGAGTCTTCGTAAGGAGAATAAGAAGCCTCAGGAAGGTCTGTATGTTCTGATTCATCAGAGGAACCATCAGTGGATACTGGTTCAGGGGGCTCTGCTCTAGGTCTCTTTTCTGGAGGAGGGAGAGAGGACCTGTCTGGATGAGGCTGGGATCCACGAATTAAAGAAATTAAATCCTCAGCCAAAGATAGCATATGAGAGCTAGTGCTGGGCCTGTGAGAGGGGGGTTTGGCAGGCACAGATTTGGAAGCTTTGGCTGCTTAGGCCCTGGCAAAGGCCTTAATAGACATGGCTGCAGGAGGCCTAGCAGCTCCACGTGCAGGGGTTAAAATATCCAGGGGAATTGTGTCTGATAATTCCTGAGAAACCGCAACAGAAGGCTGGATTTCAGAAGCAGATTCTGCCAGGTTAGAGGAGGCCTCGGTAGAAGGCATGGTTTCGGCTGGAGAAAGAACCGCTTGCTCGGTTTCGGCCGAAACCAAGACACTCGTGGTTTGCTTAATCGCGGTTTTGGCCGAGACCGCGGACCGCGAGTGTCGGTCCTTTTCTTTTCGTTTTTTGGAAATTTGCGTAGTCGGAGGATCCGACGGCATAATGTAGGCAAAATCAGAGCCGAAAATTTGTTCAGCAAACTCCGACCGACGTCTAAGCGTCCGTCGGTTAAAAGAAGCGCAGGCTAGACAAGCTGCTACGTCGTGGTCTGGGCCTAAGCAATGTATACAGTAGGAGTGGAAATCTTTATGAGGTATTTGTTTCCCACAAGATAAACAGTTATTCACTTTCTCTGACATCGGCTGAGGCAAGAAAGAGTCCCCAATGGGGTACTTAGCTTTTTAGATGTCTTCGAAGTAGTATTCGGTAGTAGTAATCTCTGGATCTGACCGACCGGCACTTGCGAACAGCTTCTGCTTGAGCCACGCGGCAAGAAAGACTGAGGAAAATGGCGTCGGCTGATGCCTTTATACCCGAATAACTGCAGCTATGACGTCGGGTGAAGTGCGACATCAGCCGAGGCCAGACCCAGACATTGGAATCCGGCCGACCGAAGGGCTGCCTGACGACAGGACAACCCATTTGTAAGGACTGCAGATGCATCCTTGAAGGACATCACCACAGCCCTCCTCTGAAAAGCAACCACAAACCTACTGGGATTAAGTTAGCCAACAAAGGATAAATAAAATAAAAAAATAGATCTGTGGCATGTTTAAAAACATAACCAGAAGGAAAAATAGTAAAACATATGGCAGAAGCACGCTAAATAATTTTAATTAACTAATTAAAAAAAGCTGGCATGAAATGACAGTATCTCCCACCTGTTCTGCTCTGGCCATTTCCTTTGGAATTCATTAGAAACCTTATAAAATAGATAACTTACATGCATTTCTGCTAATATGATCAATACTGTGGTGAACCAATACAAACAGTTGGAACTTGCCGATGCCATGTGACCTTTGCATATTGCACAACAAAGAAATTTCTGTATGAAACTCCCTTACAAAATGCACAAGTTTATGAACTCCAGCCACTGTGTGTAGGAATCAAAAACTTTTCCATGTTCACAATCTGCTTGATGCGCTTTATTTTCAAACAAAATTACTGCTGTTGGCGTGGCAAACAATACAAAATGATGTAACATTAATAAGCAAAATTTAAGCTCTGACCAAAAGCAGAATAACATTAATAAACATATCCAAATGTTACACAGAAGAATGTACATATAAAATAGAGAGAGACATGTACAATGGCATTCATTATAGTATGTGCTACTGAAATATTTTCAGATGATGAAGATTAATACTGTGTGTACACTTTGTTTTGTTGTAACCGTTCTGAACGAGGAGACAGCAAAAGCATTGTGATAAGGCTATTGTTGAATTCAGGAAAGTTACCTAAAGCGTACACATACTGTACACTTAATGTTAACCTTTACGAACTCACCCAAGTGTCTTCTAACTATTAAACTGTTCACATGCTTTTTGATTTACATCGCTTTCATCACCACACACAAGAGCATTTAACAAGACAAATATTTTTTACAGAGTTGAGGAAAAAAAACAGCGTAGCTGTATTTGTGTATCTGCTTGCATAATCCTGCTTCCCCTATGTGACAGCGAGTCTTATGATTTACATGTTTCATGGCATCTGCACCTGCAGAGTGTTGCAATGCCTGGTAATTCTACCTCTCTGCCTTTGAACGACTGCCAAAAACTCCTTGTTGTGGTTATAGCAGTGCAGCATGATGCCCCTTTCCAGCTGCTCTAGCCTTGTCTGCAGAACATTTAAGATATTATTCAAATTCTTTTTAAGATGCATTTATATCATCTTGCTGCCAACTAAGTTTATTGATATTTCCTTTATTACATGTGCTAAAGCAATCTTCCATTTGGCAAATCTCTGCAAGAACTATGAACCACTTAGAAAGAAATCTTTCAGCCAATCAGCACAGCAAAGTATCAATTACTTTCTCTGCATTATGTGGAGCTTTCAGGGCAGTAAAACACAAAAACACATTTGTGCACACCCCCTCCATATGTAAGTAGGCACATGTGCATGTGCGCGTGCAGGTACACACACACACACACACACACATATATATATATATATATATATATATATATATGTATATGTATATGTATATATATATATATATATATATATATATATATATATATATATATGTGTGTGTGTGTGTGTGCATGTATGTATATATACACCCACACACACACACAGATAAACTGTACACTGTGCATGAATACATCCTGTTATTTAAGCAGTCCTTGTATCAAAGAAATCAACAATAGATGATAGAGCACAATATATTTCTTAAAATATTTTTTCATTCTTAACTGTCATTTCATATTACAATGCAACTTTAGTCCCTCAGCTGTCTGAACTACAATCATGAGTTCTATGACACCAGAGGGTATACAAAAAAAAAAAAAAAAAAACAGGTGCCCTAAGGAACATAGATCACAAATGTGAAAACTTCCTTTTAAGGATGTCATAATTGGAACCAGTACAGAAGTGTGTGTGAATGAGGAGGTCAGAGAACTGTCACAGTCAAAAAGATAAATGACTGCCAGTTTGAAAAAAATAGCAGAATTATTTGTATATCTGTGTCTCAATCAGTCCAAGACTTTATGTCACTGGGATCCATTTCAGAAGGGCCTACACAAAACATTAGCCTATGGTCTTCAGTTCTTTTAAGCATGAAAGACTTTACTGCTCACGGATAATCGTCTGGAAATGTGAATGCAACACACAGCTGTGAACTATACGAATATTATATAACTACTGTGTAAATAGAAACAGATCAAAATGAATAAGCTATTACAGACCCCCCCCTACAACTGCCTCAATTGTTTGTAAACAGAAAAGGCATAATACACACAAGAGCAAGTAGACACCTGTATATACTCCAGCAGAAAAGTCTAGAGACACAATACTTAAACCTCTCCAGCAGAGGAAGACAACAGCTGTGACAAGACATGGTAGGGACAACTCAACAGTAATGCCAGTTTCCCGATATATCAATATTACACAACTATCAAACTTGGAATCAAACAAAACATTAAACTGCACTAGGCTGACAACCAGACACAACCTTATGAGTTCCCAAGCAACCCTGTTCTTAACACTGCAGATTCTCCATCATCAGTGGGATATTTCAAAGTATATTTGATGAAATGAAAATGGATGGCAGTGAAGGCATTACGTCAGTAATACATGCTGAAAATAATGGGTATACTGCACTAGTCAATGTCATCATCATCAGCAACCCCTTTTTCTCCTTTTCTACATGGGGTTGTGGTTTCATGTCAATTTTCGCCACCTCTCTTGATTCAATGCAACTTTCCTACCTTCTTTGACACTCTTGCCTGACTGTCTCAGGTATTGTCTCTCACAGTCCATCCATCTCTTTGCTTGATGCCCTCATTTCACCTTGTCTTCTTCTTGTCTGTCTCAAATCACCTTCAACAGATTCCCTTCTGCTTTTATGCACCTGAGCCTGAACTACCATAGTTTGTTCCTTTTGACCTTGTCTGCAACTGGAGCTACACTGGCTTCTGCACTGATTACCTCATTTCTTCATCTGTCCCATAATGTGCATCCAACCACTAGTTTTTGGTACTTCATTACCATTACATCTAGCTTTCTCGACTCCTCTGCCTTTATTACCCAGGTTCAGTACCATACAGTAGTACTGGAAACACCACTGTTAGCTTCTTTGGCATTCTTCTATCACACACTACCCCTGACATACTGTTCCAGTTGGCTGTAGCTTGGACCTCCTCATTCAGACTTTACATTTCCTCAACCACCCCTCCCAGATACCTGAAGCTGTTAACCTTGTTCTACTATTTTCCCTTATATTTCAATTTCCAGCTTCTTCCAGTTTCTCCCATTTCCTGCCATTACAACTGTCTCATCTGTACTCAATTTCATTCTACATGCCTATATGCGCATTGCATTCCTGTATTCTTTGTTGAAGTTTTTGCTCAGAGTCTGCCTGTAATGCCACATTGTCTGCATACAGCAATTCTGTTCATTTGTCCCCTCCAACCAGTTTACTAATGTAATTCATCACCAGTATGAACAGCAGTGGACTTGGAGCTGATCCCTAATGCACACACACTTCCACTGGGAACTCCTCCAGTCACTGGGTCCTTGTACGTCTATTCATCCACAACCTATTTTATCATTTTTGCACATGGGGTTGGGGTGTCACTTCAACAGGGCTAATCACCTTGAGCAAAGGTTTATATCACCAGGTGGTTAGCCCTGCTGTGGGTCCTTGTACATAGCCTGCATTCATTCTACCAATGTTTCATTGACTTTGAACCTCTGCAGAACTACCCAAATCAGCTTTTCTTGGACCTTGTCATATGCTTTCTCAAAATTTAGGAATGCCCAGTTGGAATTTTCCTCATCTCTAGCTTCTTCTCATCTGTCTGTTTCACTGCAAACATTGGGTCTATTGTGATACATCTTGATCCGAATCTGAACTGCCCATCTTCCATCTTAATTTCTACTACTCTGCACATTCATTGGATATCTGTTTATCAATCACCCTCTCCAGCATGTTCCTGGAGTGTGACAGGAGTTTGATACCTCTGTATTGCCCACAGTTGTGGATGTCCCCTTTGTTCTTGCACACTGGCACTAGTATGTTTACTCTTCAGTCATCTGGAATACATCTTTCTCTCCACACTGCTGTGAATACCCTGAGAAGCCCATTCTCGCCTTTCTCAACCAACATCTCGATAATATCTGCTGTGATCTCCATGGGCCCTGACAATATCCCAGGCTGCATTCTACATGAACTACAGAATGAACTGGCACCCTACTTAAGTACCATGTTCAATCATAGCCTCACCTCAGGCTTTGTGCCCACTAAATGGCGCACTGCGATGGTTATCCCACTCCACAAACGGGGAGCCATGACGGACCCCGGGAACTACTTCCCCATTAGCCTGACAAGCCTGGTCTGCAAGGCCATGGAACGTATCATCATGGAACTCATAAACAAAGACATTGGTAATCTCCAAACTCTGGACCCTACCCAGTTCGGGTTTGTAAAAGGCAGATCATGTCTCCTAAACCTGACTGACTTCTTTGAAGCAGTCACCAAAGCCATAGATGAGGGTAAGGTGGTTCACACAGCTTATCTAGATCTCGTCAAGGCTTTCAACACCATCCCCCACTCTGGAATTATAGATAAGCTCACTAAACTAGGTATAAATCCCTATGTCACAAGATGGGTTGCCAAATGGCTCACTGACAGAACCCACACTGTGAAAGTAGCAGACTCCAAAACCGACTTCAGACCAGTGACAAGTGGAGTACCACAGGGTACAGTCATAGGTCCTCTCCTGTTTGGTATCTACTTCTCTGAAGTACAGGCTAACACAGAAGGTCTTTGGCTGACAAAGTTCGCAGATGACTGCAAACTAGGAGCCATAATTGAAACTCCCAACAATGTGGACATACTACAAAAGGGCCTCAGTGAGACAGATGTGTTAAAGCCATGGCCTAAAGCTCAATGCCAAAAAGTGTATTGTCATCCTCTTTGGTAAAAACTCTGTACCCATGAACTACCACATAAGTGGTAGTTTACTTAATGCCGAAAGTGTGATAAGAGACCTTGGGACACAGGTGGACAGTAATCTCTCCTTTGATAATCACATCGCCACAGTGGTCAATAAATCCTTCTACGTGGCTCACCTCATCACAAAAGGTTTCTCATCCAGAAAAAAAGAGGTAATTTTTCCCCTCTACTCATCACTCATTAGAGCTATTATAGAGTACAACACCCCTTTTGGTATGTACCTCACAAGACATCTACAACAACTGAAAGGCCACAGAAATACCTCACAAAGAGGATTACTGGCCTCAAACAGATGCCCTACGCAGACTGTCTCAAAAAACCTCCAGCTTTACTCCATCGCATATCGCCTACTCAGAGGCAATCTCTACCTAACATACAAAGCTATGTCAAACCCAGAGCTGTTGGACATGCTCCACTTAAAGAAATCTCAATCCCTCTAAGCTACATGCTCTAGGGACCTAAACCTTGGCACCACAATAAACAGAACATGCTGGAGAGATAGATTCCTGTCCCAGAGACTTCCCATACTCTGGAACAGACTACCAATCTATGTCAAACAGAGCTCCTCATTAGCACTCTTCAAGAAGAATCTTGATGATTGGATGGGAAATAGGAAATTCACCCCAGGGATCACTTCTGTGGCTCTGCTCGACAGGGGAACAGGAAAATAATCTTCCTGGGTGGCGAAAGCCAGGGTACCTTTTTGGCTAGGCTTATATAGGCCCTAGGGCTAATAGCCTAGTACCTACCTATGAACCTATGACCTCATCTGAGCCTACTGCTATTCTCATGGACGCTAAGGTAGGCTCTTCATCTTCATTCACTAAAATCTGCGAGAGATGCACTTACATAGCCAAACTTGAGGCAAAGCTCTCTTCAGTCACGACTGGAACTGACAGTCAAGAGGAGGAGGTACCAACCTGCAGCACACCACTTACTACACATAGACCCACCATACATGCAACTGCAAACCCCACACATAGATACAAAAAGACATATTCAGAGGCTCTAAATAAAAATCTGTGGAAAAAACAGAGACCTCCAAACCAGACACACAAGAAACCTACACCCACAAACACACCGCAATCATCACATAACCACCAAAACCAGTGTGCTGCACAACCACAGCCCTTAAGGCAAAACACCATACCTAACACACTTGTAATAGGTGACGCCACAGTCAGGCACGCCGATGTCCCTCTCACCAGGCTGGATAAAGAGAAGGTCACTGTCAGTTGCTTGTCGGGTGCCAGAATCCACCACATTACCCACGCACTCAGGTCACTCCACAACAAGTACAAATATGACTCTGTCATTGTCCATGTTGGTGTGAATGACCTGAGACGTACCTACCTGGATTACATGAAAAGGGACATAGAAGAGTTCTCTGATTATGTAATCAAGGCAGGTATGACCCTAGCCCTGAGAAGCATCTTACCCTCACCAAGAATGATACCTTAGTACAAGGAAAAAATGATAAATTTCAACAATTGGCTAAGTTTTTGGTGTCATTCAAAAGGGATCCAGTATCTGTCTGCCTGGGATGACATGCTCGACAAGCCTCGATTCTTCGCCAGAGATGGCTTGCACCTTGTCACCCCTGGGATTCAGGATACTGGCAAAGGCTCTTGCCCACCCCTACAGTGCCTTTTTAGGCAAGGCTCAAAAAACAAACCCACCACCGTAACAAGTACTAGCAACAAAAAATGGAGGGTCATGCTGCTTAACGCTAGGAGTTTAAACCTCAAAATGCACTCTCTCGAGGCACTCCTCAATATGGAGAACATCGATATTTGTGCAGTAACGGAGAACTGGTTCAAGGCTCAAGAGAGCACCCCAGCGATTACAGGCTACAATTCATTCCACACAATTCGGATGCTAAACCTGGTCTGAAGTACAAAGGGAGGAGGCGTATCCATATTCATCAAGGATAACCACATCTCCAGACTGGTTGCAAAGTATGATACCTCGGAGATCATCCAAGTGCAACTGACAATGGGCAAAACTGCAATCCACATTGTAGCTTGCTACAGATCACCATCTCTGCCCCAAGACACACACTCCTCTTTCCTCAAGGTACTGGAAAACATGAGAGGCCAACCGAACACCCTTATACTAGGTGATTTCAATTGCCCAAACATCAACTGGGAAAACTATGGAAGTACTAATACCTTTGCTCAGCACTTCCTGGAATACATAAACTCCAATGCTCTGGACCAGCTTATAAACACCCCCACAAGAGGTAAACATATACTGGACCTGGTCATCACCAACATGGGGGACAAATGCTCCACACCTGTGGTAAATTCCTCATTTGTCAGATCAGACCATATACTTATCACCCTAGATATCCACATACCACCCTCACCCCCTGCCCCAAAAGAAACCATGGAGAAAAAATTTTCCAAAGTGAACTTTATACTACTCAAAACAGGGGTGGCAAACTTCGTTACTCCCACGCAGAATGTCAATATGATTGAATCTGCTATATCCTACACAAAAGCACTCTACAAGCACCTACATGAGTGCATGGACCATGCTATTTCAACAAGACCAGGACCCACTCCTCCAAAAAAAAAAAAAAGGAAACCAGTCAGGTGGTCCCCGGCCATAAATAAGCTCTATAATAGAAGGAAGAAATTATTGCAAAAAAGAGTAAAAACCCAGGAATGGAGGGGCTCCCTGACCAACCTTAGCAAAAAGCTAAGAACTCTCATAAAAACCTCTAAGGCATGCTTTGAAAGAAAAATCACAATAGATACCAAAGACAACCACAAAGCATTTTTTACCTATGTCAAAAACCTAAATAGCAACTCTCAGCTCTTCTCTAAGCTACAGCATAATGGTTCAAAGTTCACAGAACCAATTGATATCACCAATATACTGGCAGATAGGTACAGTGCAAACTTCAGCCCACCCTCACCCCCTAAAGGGCCCATATCCATACCAGAAAATTGTGATGCCCCTAAAATCACAGACACCCAGGTGACAACAGCACTCTCCAAGGCAAGAAACACACCATCCATTGGACCAGACAGCATCCAAGGCTGCTTGCTACATGAAATCCAAAACAAATTAATCCCTCACCTTAATACCATGTTTAACCACAGCCTCATCTCAAGCTATGTACCCACAGCGTAGTACATGGCAACAGTTATCCCACTCTATAAAGGAGGTGCCACCACTGACCCCAGGAACTACCGCCCCATTAGCCTGATGGGTCTCGTCTGCAAGGCCATGGAGCGCATCATCATGGAACTCGTAAACATTGACATTGGGAACCTACAAACCCTAGACCCCACCCAGTTTGGGTTCGTAAATGGAGAGTCATGTCTCCTAAATCTGGTTGACTTTTTTGAAATGGTCACTAAAGCAATAGATGAGGGAAAGGTGGTTCACACAGCATACCTTGATCTTGCAAAGGTCTTTGAAACCCCAGTCAGGAATTATAGACAAACTCACCAACCTAAATATAAACCCCTACGTTACAAGATGGGTTGCTAACTCGCTCATGGATAGAACCCATTCTGTGAGAATAGGAAATGCTAGATCCAACTCCAAACCTGTGACTAGTGGAGTACCACAGGGCTCAGTCTTGGGACCCCTCATGTTCGGGATCTACTTCTCAGAGGTACAAGCAAACACGGAGAGACTATGGCTAACAAAGTTCGCAGATGACTGCAAACTGGGTGCCATAACTGAGACTCCTTCTGATGTAGACATCCTTCAAAAGGGTCTCACGGGTACAGATACGTGGTGCCAATACCATGGCCTCAAGTTAAATGCCAAAAAGTGCATTGTCATCCCTTCTGGAAAAAAACAAGTACCTATGAATTACAACATAGGTGGCAGCCCACTTAACACAGAGAGTGTGATAAGAGACCTAAGGACTCAGGTGGATAGTAACCTCTCCTTCGACAACCACATTGCTAAGGTGGTTAGAAAATCCTTCTACATGGCCCACCTTATCACAAAGGGGTTTGCATCTAGGAACAAGGAAGTTATTGTCTCGCTCTACTCATCACTCATTAGACCCATTATTGAATATAATGCCCCGTTCGGGATGTACCTAACAAGACATCTGCAACAACTGGAGAGGCCTCAAAAGTACCTCACAAAGAGGATAACTGGCCTTAAACAGATGCCCTATGCCATGAGGCTAAAAAAACCCAAACTGTACTCGGTCACATACAGGATACTCACAGGTGATCTCTGCCTGACATACAAGGCTATGTCTACCCCAAATTGCTAGAAATGCTCCACCTAAGAAAACCCAATCCACCAGAGCTACACATACAAGGGACATAAACCTGACATCAGCAAGAAACAGGACTTGTTGGAGGGACAGATTCATGTCCCACAGACTCCCCTTGCTCTGGAATAATGTCCCCATATATGTGAGGCAGAATTCCTCACTAGCACTCTTCAAGAGGAATCTTGATGAGTGGATGGGAAACAGGAAATTCACCTCGGGAATCATTTCTGTGGCCCTGCTCGACAGAGGCGCAGGTAACTAAACCACTTGGGAGGGAGGTGAAAGCAGAAAAATTTTGGCTAGGCTTAATTATGCCCTAGGGCCAATAGCCTAGTACCTATCTATGAACCTATTCATTGTAGGCTGTATCTGGGACAGTACAGCTTCTGCAGGGGTTCTCTTCTTTCAGAAGTTGTTGGAAGTACTCCATTTGCCTTTGATTTCCTGTGGGCTGGTGAGCAGGTTGTTGCTGGCTGGCATCCCTTATTTACCTTGCAACCTGACAGAATATCTTTGTGCTGTCAAAACTAGTGTGTCTCTGACGCCTTATGTTTTGTTTTTGCATATCCTCTCTCAGCCTCTTTGTTAGCTAACCAGTATTCCTTTTTAGCCTGGTCAGTCTTTTGTATCTCCCACTTTTTCTTGCACTCTTTTCTTTTGTTGTCTTCCTGGGCTTCTGCATTCCACCACCAGCTTTCCTTATGTACCTTATTTACACACCTGGCTCGGCTACATACCTGTTCTGTAGTCCTCACACATGCTGTTCAGAGGTACTGCTATCTTTCTTCTACTCCACCTACTTCCTCTTCTTTATTAGGTGCTGGAGTCCTTATTATTTCCTTGAACTCCTGTGCTTTCTCTCCAGTCCACTTCCAGGTCTTCAAGTAAATCACTGTTAACCTTAGAGCCTTCCCTGACCACTGCTTGCAGCTGATTGTGGCAACCAGTTTTTTATGCTGTAGGCTGAATGTTTCATTGGGATAACTTTGCAATTGCTGATTCTATCCCAGTGCTCTTTCCTTACTAGAGCATGATTGCCACTATTTATTAGACATCCAGGTAAGTTATCAGGCCCCAAAGAAGTAGTATTTTTGGATTTACTTCACCTTTGATACATGTTTCCTTAAGTCATTAGGTAAAAAGTATTTATTTTATTTATTTAGTATCTGGGAATTTGTAGATTTAAGATAACTGTTTCAGGGGGTAAAGTTTGCAAGATGTTTGTCTTGTAGTACATTTGCTGGATCTGAGTGGGTTGTGTCATTCTGAATAAGTTCAAAACACTGCTGGGTATTAGTTCTTAGTTTTGCATGTGAGTGTAGAAAAACTATAAGTTCATGATTTGACTCACTAACTCTGATAGCTTTTAGTTCCTTATTGTTATTCTAAATACAATCTTTAGTACGAGGGTATATAAATCTGTTGAATGATTTAAGTTTTTTTTCCTGTTATGGAGCTTATTGTAAGCTGGTGGGCTTCAAGGGTGGTTTGCTTTTAAAATTCCCTTTGCATTTGGCTCTATTAGTGATGGCCAATGCTAGCTGTTTATCAATGTTGCAGTAGAACTCCTTTGTATAAATAGCAGCTGTGTCCATGCAGGTCTGGTGATGTTACAAGTGAATTTGGATAACTCATTATGCAGTCTTGCTCCCTTTTGATGTGACAACATAATTTTACGTCTGTGTGCTGCACTAGCATGGATATGTGAACAGTAATGTCAACCAGCTCCTTGAATACAGAATTACTGACTGCAGGCGCTATAGAGATTTTGAAAAAAGCTTATGGTCAGGCTTAACTAGGGTGGTAAAACAAATACAGTGGTAGTGGGTACATTAGTTAGAACCAGAGCAAGAATATTAAGTCCTATTAAAAAAAGAATACAATGTCCTCTAGCTGGTGTGTTAACTACCCGTTCCAAGAAATGTTTATTTATTAAGTTTAAAAATCTCTGGTGGTACCAAACTTTGGAGGTATAGTTGCTCCATTTTACTGAAGGGTAGTCAAAATCTCCCATTACAAATACATTTTTGGCAAAAGGTAGTTCACGTACATTTAGGAATCTTAAATGGTCATTGGGGGACAGAGGGTGTACTGTAGCACACTACAGGTTGATAGTTTGTCCTGTTCAGGGTAAGATGGAGTTGAATGATTCAAGTCTGTGGATCAGTGAATTTGTCTAGTGGTAATGTCATCCTTGACAAACACGTAAACATCACAGCAGTTTCCATCAGGCCTGAATGTATGCTAGGCACAAACTCAGATATGGATGGAGTGCTATCTTTACATTGATACTAAGTCACATTAGCTATACATAAGCATGTAGCTTACAGAAACTTTATACTCTAGCCCCAGATATGTCTGCTTTCTCCATATTTGAGTGTTTTTAAGAACAGTAGACCTGGAAAGCACAGGACTGCCACTACAGTTCTAAAAGGCAAGTCTGGCTGTTGGAGAAACCATCTTCTTTGTTGTGGAATACTGCCAAAAACGGTAACCATACTGTGGAGAGCCACCACACCTGACAAAAAATGCATAGGACTACCATTAAATATTGGTGACAAATGATGATGCATCATGAGGCCCAAATGCAGTAAATGGCATAAACTGTATCTTGCTGTGCAGTTCAAAAGTAAAACTGGTGGAGTAGACATAAGCAATCAGATGCACAAAACTTAAGGAATGCACCAGATGCATGAAAAAGCTGTTAAAAAAAAAACATTATTCATATGCTGGATATACATGCAGTCATTTCTAATTTTAATTGATGAAAGAAATGAGATAAACACTGCCACTACCAATATGTAGAAGAAATGTAATGAGATAAACTCAGTCACTACTGTTATGTGTAGAAGAAATGTACCACTGGGAAACAGACATCTTTCCACTATAGACAAGTGACCTTTGAATTTAGGGCAAGCATTTTCTGACAGGTTTCCAGTGACACATTACAATCCCTGAGTGGGGTACTGTTGATCAAATGCCTGCCTTAATCTGGTCAAGGCATTTGATACAATACCCCACTAGGGCACTGTAAACAAACTCATGGAATTAGGCATTAACTCATTAACACCTCCACGGTGAGAAGTGCCACAACTCTACCAGCTTACACACACATGCATTCCAGAGCATTTTCTGAAAAATCAACAAAGAGCATAAGATAAACAAATGTAAATACTTTGTAAACAAAAAATCTAAAGATGTACAAAAAGCAATGTTATCAGTAAGAAGTATTCTTTACAATGACAACAGTTACTGCATTCATAGTCTTTCCATAAATACTAAAATTTATTATAATGCATACAGACCTGGAATTATATTTTTTGTTAGACCTTCACAAACAAATTGTCATATCTTGGAAACCATACAGCTTAAACATATACTGTCAGAACACGTCTGTTAGACATAAGCAAAAGAGCGCGTGCACACACACATATTTACTGAGATATTTACAGAGGTATGAAAAAATATTCTTAATTGCATAATTAGCAATATAAATGATACTATCTTTCAAGATGTGTGACTTACAGTGCAAATATCAAAGCCGGTTTTCTTCAACAACATTTAAGGTTTCCCCTGTTGCCGTGCAATACTTTGTGAATCACTTGTTTTTTTGAGTATTTAAGAACAAATGGAAGTATTGCTTATTATCATAATTACTACGCGGTGGTGCAGTGGTAGCGTTGTTGCCTCACAGCAAGAGGTTCTCCCGTTCGATTCTCGGCTGGGGTGCAGGGAGTGCCTTCTATGTGGAGTCTGCATGTCCTCCCCATGGTTGGGTGGACGTTCGAAAGACATGCATAAATGGGTGTGCCTTCGTTGAAGGTTGAACGTCGAGCTGGCACCTCGGTGTTCGTAAAAATCTACTGCCAATCATTAGCGGACCGGAGTTCCGCTGTGGCGACCCCTAACAGGGAAAAGCCGAAAGACAACAACTAAAACACATCTAGCAATATCTTCAGTACAGTGTGACATAAATGAGCATTGACAAGGAATTTTCCACTATCATGCCCCAATATAGCACGTAAGTCTCTCAGTTATGTAAATATGAACTTACATTTGAAAATATGAACACTACATGGCAAATAGATTAATTTCTGTAGTGTAGGGCATCATACATTAACAATCTCAGTGTAATCATTTTAATAAGCCCTTGCCCTTTTCAATACCATCTAATATCCACTGTTAAGTCATTTAGTTAAAGAAGGCAGATCCCAAAGAAGGTCTGGACAACAAAATGGGCAAAGGGTGTTAACTGGAAGTATACAAAATGGCACTATAGGCTTGAATTAGTTAAACCCTATATAACATGCCAAATAACCAACTGGCTCAGAGATAGAA